>NW_021634371.1:0-158276 GCF_004799145.2 Neltuma alba | reverse complement strand
TACATGATTTCTGTCAATTGAACTCATTATACACAAAAGAATCTCAAAAATAAAATTTCTTGAAAAAAAAAAGTCTACAAACAAAATATCGATTTCATTGTAACCAAATTAGATGGCACAAAGAAATAAAATAACATTTGTAGGGTGTTTTACTTAACTAGTTTAATTAAATTAACTAAATCAAATAAATTAGTTAATTATAATAAATATACCTATTCTCCCCAAAATATCATTATATAATGTTAGGTTATATATATATGAGCTCATAAATTAGATAAATTAATATGAGAAGCAATAATAAAATAAAAAACAAAGTAAATTAAATTTTTTATTATGTAAGACTAAATTCAACTCCTTAACTAATTCACGTGTTAATGAGAGAAGGAATGATTCCAAAAAATTAATGCTTCAACAATCTTAAATAAATAAAACTGTTGATGTTAATAGCTAAATTGTACTAAAAATTTTTTGTTTAAAATCTCAAACCAAATTCTTGGCTTTTCTATTCTTATTCTTACCTTTTTCATCTCTCTTTCCACATCCTTTTCCATCAATAAGCCATACGCCTCCCCACATACAAAGGCTGACCTAGAAAGAAAACCTGTATTTCCCACCATTCGATAGGGACCGAGGTATATTCTTCCATCATGCGCTTTAATTAAATTTTCCAAGTATGTTGCTCCTAGTTCAGGACAAAATTGGTAGTATATAAAACAAGAAATATCACGTCATCTTTCATCACATGTGAACTACTAGTATTAAAAAGATTTCATTTGAATATCGTGCGCCAACCTTTTGGCGAGATCGTGACACCTAATTGAATCACAAATGCCGCTTATCAATTAAACAACTTAATAAAAGCAAACATCACATTTCGAAAAGATTAACTAAGTGAATAAAACAAAATATTATTTATGGTCTCTAATATAAGAGCTCATTTAATTTTTATTTGATCCTAAATACAAAACTTTATTCCGTTTTATCTTTCATATTTATACATTTTTTTAAACTAGTTCTTATAATAATAGTAGTTTTAACTAATACATTTGATTAGCAACTATATTTTAGGAAAGACAACAAATATTTATTACAAATAACTAACTTAACTAATTTTTTTGATCTACTCAAATTAATTAATTAGTTTTTATATCAAGTACTGAAGGTAGTAATATTTTTCTTTGCCAATTTATTGCAATTATCCTCCAAGACTATAATTTTTTCCTGCTTCTTTTTTGTCATGTTTTTTCTTGCTATGTTATAGTATTATACATTTTGGCTTCTCCGAAAATATTAAGAAAATTTAATGTAAACTAAAAAGCGTGCATTCAATGGCTGCGGCACTGGAAAGGTTCCTAGTGATTGAATTTGATAGTAAATATTTTATTGATTGATTGTTTACAAATTAAATGTTTATGTCGATCAGCGTTGACATCTGATGAATATTCTCATCATTTCTCACCAAATTACAAATTCATTTTTATGTAAAAATAGACTCAATAATATTTTGAAAGACATCTATATCAATAAAAAAAATGTTTTCATATTAAAGAGACAGGAGTTTCAAAATTTGGTTCTTCAATTTGCAATTGTGCAGAAAAATGCTTAACATTGGTTCATTCTGTCTATCATATATTTCAAATTACAAAGAATTTTGACATAAATCTTAATTGTATTAAAAATTAGGTCGTCAACTTATTTAGAATTTTTTCTTTTATACAAAATGAGTTTAGATAAATTGAATCCTGATAGTCATTTCAAAACTCAAAAGAGTATTTATTAAAATACTGCGAACCAATTCTCACATCGGCAACCTAAGTTATAAGCCAACTTTTTATTAATTTGAATCAACTTAAGTTGGGTACTTAGAGTTAAATAGAGAAATTTATGTTTATCTTTGTATTGTCCCCATAAAACTCAAGTATTCAGGATGTCTTGCATTGCAAATTTACGCTTGGGCTGCAAAACTTGGGTTTCGCCCTTCACAAACACAAGTTTTCTGCGTCCCGTAACGTGCCAAACTTGAATTTTACTCTATACAAGCTGGATTTTAACGTGCTCGGTTATACCCTACTTTTCGTTTCACATCAATTCATTCTTTCTTAGTTTAATAATTTGGACTCACAAAACTCTTTTAAATGATTTTCTCTTGATTAAAATACACTGAACCCAGGCCTTGGTGTTGAGAAGCCTTCAAGTTTCATGGAAGATCAGAAAACATAGGGTGTAGCTTTTGGAAAACACAGTTTTTAAACACGATTTCACTAATAACTACAGTCATATATATTATTCTAACAATTTTTATCATTTCAAACTAAGGGCATTAAAGTTATTACCCTTCAGTCTTCATTACATCATCATAATCATCCTACCAACCATAAATATACCCATCAAATCATTTTCATTGCATGCCGAACATATCAGCCGCCTGATTTTTTTTTTTTTTTTGCCCCTTCTCTTCCTTTCCATCAAAACTGAACCTTCCTACCAAACAGGTGCTTAATGCATCATAAATGCATCGTCGGGGATCTCCATGGGCACAAATCATTTGCTACCAATTACATGGGTCCAATGAATGAGCAAGCTTCATTTTCTAACCATCGCTCCAGCATGTGCGCACGTATTCTAAGTTTGACTGATTTCTGTGGACCCGTTATCCGAAGTTTTTTTTGGTTTCTTGAAACAGTTTAAAAAGGCTTTCTCTTTCAATCCACCTCGTCGTCCCACCAAAAAAACACACCTCACCCGGGCCCCCCCTTTTATCTCCTTTAGATGAGCCAGCACGCCGAAGTTCTTGATCACCTAGCTACTCGTTTTACTACACCCTGAAGCTTCCACCCACCAAATCCTGCCGAAGCAAATGCCTGTAAATCAAATGTTCGATAAGAATCATGTTTGAGACACCAGAAATAATAAAGTAAATACAACAACTGAAGAAATATTAATAAATACTTCCCCTTTTTGTAGCAAACATCATTTGCTGCCAAACATAGACAATAATACAAAACTATGAAAGTTCAACAAGGCATGCGTATTTATGCACGTATGTCATTGAATCCTTACTCGTAAACATCCCATTCAATGATTTACTATCCAATGAAGTCGTTATCCAGTATGCTAAGTAACTTTATTATTTTTCCATAAAAAGTACCCTAAAAAATATGTTAAACTATATAAGCCAAATTATTTGTGCACAACATAAGGCAAGAAATTTATTATTTCATCAAAATAAGGTTTTCAGCCTCTCATTACCTCCTTTCTTCTATGTTCTTTTTACATGGCAATGTCATTGTACAACAGTGACTGAGTGTATGTATGTATTTATGAAAAGAAATGACTAGGATTTATGTTGCATCTTACCATACGTCACATGCGCACCTCAACCACTAGGCCGAACCCAAGTTCCAAACTTCATTTATTATTCATACATATGCACTTATGAATTACTGTTTCATCAACAATGGAGGGCGACCATCGCCAAATTTCATCCTACAAGATTTTCTTTAAGTCACCTTGTTGCATAAACTAGTCAAGCGCTAATGGAAATACTTGCCCATGGATAATGGTACAGAGTAGGCAAGTAGACCAAGAATCAAAACGAGCATGCAATGCAGCATTATCAGTTGATATATATATATATATATAAATAACAAAGTATATGACCCAAATATCCTCTTCTTTTTTTTTTTTTTTTAAAATATCAAGATGTAATTGTCTTAAGATCTGATTGTAATTGTCTCTAATTAAAAAAAAGCATGTTGTGAATTGATACATGATTTCTGTCAATTGAACTCATTATACTCAAAAGAATGTCAAAAATAAAATTTCTTGAAAAAAAAAATCTAGAAACAAAATATCGATTTCATTGTAACCAAGTTAGATGGCCCAAAGAAATAAAATAACATTTCCTAGGGTGTTTTATTTAACTAGTTTAGATAAATTAACAAAATCAAATAAATTAGTTAATTATAGTAAATATAACATAATCTTTCTAAAATATCATTGTATAACGTTAGGTTATATATATATATATGAGTTCATAAATTAGATAAATTAATTTGAGAAGAAATAATAAATGCAAAAAACAAAGTAAATTAAAAATTTTTATTATGTAAGACTAAATTCAACTCTTTAACTAATTCATACGTTAATGATAGAAGGAATGATTCCAAAAAATTAATGCTTCAACAATCTTAAATAAATAAAACTGTTGATGTTAATAGCTAAATTGTACTAAAATTTTTTCTTTAAAATCTCAAACCAAATTCCTGGCTTTTTTATTCTTATTCTTACCTTTTTCATCTCTCTTTCCACATCCTTTTCCATCAATAAGCCATACGCCTTCATACGCACAAAGGCTGACCTAGAAAGAAAACCTGTATTTTCCCATTAGGCCATTAGTCGATAGGGATTGAGGTATATTCTTCCATCAGGCAACTTTAATTAAATTTTCCAAATATGTTGTTCCTAGTTCAGGACAAAATTAGCAGTATACGAAACAAGAAATATCACGTCATCTTTTATTATATGTGAACTATTAAAAAGATTTGATTTCAATATCGGGCACCAACCTTGTTGGCAAGATTTGATTTCATAAAATGCATCGTCGGGGATCTCCATGGGCACAAATCATTTGCTACCAAATTACATGGGTCCAATGAATGAGCAAGCTTCATTTTCTAACCATCGCTCCAGCATGTGCGCACGTATTCTAAGTTTGACTGATTTCTGTGGACCCGTTATCCGAAGTTTTTTTTGGTTTCTTGAAACAGTTTAAAAAGGCTTTCTCTTTCAATCCACCTCGTCGTCCCACCAAAAAAACACACCTCACCCGGGCCCCCCCCTTTTATCTCCTTTAGATGAGCCAGCACGCCGAAGTTCTTGATCACCTAGCTACTCGGTTTTACTACACCCTGAAGCTTCCACCCACCAAATCCTGCCGAAGCAAATGCCTGTAAATCAAATGTTCGATAAGAATCATGTTTGAGACACCAGAAATAATAAAGTAAATACAACAACTGAAGAAATATTAATAAATACTTCCCCTTTTTGTAGCAAACATCATTTGCTGCCAAACATAGACAATAATACAAAACTATGAAAGTTCAACAAGGCATGCGTATTTATGCACGTATGTCATTGAATCCTTACTCGTAAACATCCCATTCAATGATTTACTATCCAATGAAGTCGTTATCCAGTATGCTAAGTAACTTTATTATTTTTCCATAAAAAGTACCCTAAAAAATATGTTAAACTATATAAGCCAAATTATTTGTGCACAACATAAGGCAAGAAATTTATTATTTCATCAAAATAAGGTTTTCAGCCTCTCATTACCTCCTTTCTTCTATGTTCTTTTTACATGGCAATGTCATTGTACAACAGTGACTGAGTGTATGTATGTATTTATGAAAAGAAATGACTAGGATTTATGTTGCATCTTACCATACGTCACATGCGCACCTCAACCACTAGGCCGAACACAAGTTCCAAACTTCATTTATTATTCATGCATATGCACTTATGAATTACTGTTTCATCAACAATGGAGGGCGACCATCGCCAAATTTCATCCTACAAGATTTTTTTTAAGTCATCTTGTTGCATAAACTAGTCAAGCGCTAATGGAAATACTTGCCCATGGATAATGGTACAGAATAGGCAAGTAGACCAAGAATCAAAACGAGCATGCAATGCAGCATTATCGGTTGGAATATATATATATATATATATATATATATATATATATATATATATAAAATAACAAAGCATATGACCCAAATATCCTCTCCTTTTCTTTTTTTTTTTTAAATATCAAGATGTAAAAGCATTAGCAGGTAAACATGGTCATTCTTTTTCTGGATGAGTATCCAACAGGGACAAACACAAGCATATTGATTTCTTGACTCTCTTTAAAATTAATTTTTCTATGAAAGATAGATACCAGCTGGGCGGTTGAAATGAAGGTATAAATTGGGCATCAGACCATACCACACCACAAGTGTCAAAGTTGAAGTATATAGGATCAATATTACAGGATAATGGCGAAATTGATGGGCATGTTATGCATAGGATACAAACAAGCTAGGTAGTTGAAATGAAAGAAAGTAGCAAGAGTCATTTGTGACTGCAAAGTACTCACTAAGCTTAGAGGGATGTCTCACTTTCGATTACCTAGCTCTATGCAAATAGGTTCATCACAGGGATAAAGGCTTGTTAATGTATGTGGCTAGGTATCAATGCTTCATTAACGAAAAAATTTTAAGATCTTAAGTTGAAGTTCTAGATAAGATCAAGGCATTAGGAGTTCTTTGTTAGCACACGGTTTCTACCACACTTGAAGGGAAATTTTATTCAACCCGTAGGGATGGTAGAGATGAGAATGTTTAGATGGATGTGTAATTATATAAGAAAAGATAAAACCTGTAATGATAGTATAAGAGGACAAGTTAGCATTGCATCTATTGAGGAGAAAATGGTAGGAAATCATTCATCATCTACAAAAAAAGCCATTGGAGGCACCAATAAGGAGGGATGAGCAGATAGCCTTTAGCCCTATGAAGAGAAATAGAGGGAGACCAAAAATGGCATTTAAGGAAATCATCAATCCAGACCTCATACATAATGGTTTAATGGAAGAGTTAGCTTCAAATAGAGCACAAGGGCATTATGCAATCCATCTAGCCAACCCTACTCAGTGAGATAAGATGATGGCTGTTATAGTAGAGTTGAAGTTCTAGAGTAATAGAGCTCCAAAGATAAAAATATAACCCTCTATGCTGGAAGCTTCTGGAATTGTTTAAATTTTTTTTAAAAATATGGCTTATAAGCTTATCCACGTAGTAGTTCTAATGTCCGTACGGGTGGGTGGGTAGCTGAATTTTAATCCCAAGATTCAAAGGTGATCTCAAAGCAAGCTAACAACTAACTGACAAATAATTTAGCAACTAAGAACAAAATTTATGACACGTTTATAGATAACAATTTGGGGTAGCATAAAGTTGGGGTAGCAAAAATGAGGATGTTGAGATGGATGTGTAGTCATACAAAAAAAAATAAGGTTCAAAATGAAAATATCAAAGCAAAAATAGGTATGCTGCTTATCAAAGAGATAATAGCTGAAGATCACTTGAGGTGATTTGAGCATGTGCAAAGAAGGCCATTGGAGGCCGGTGAGAAGAATAGATCAGACAGTATAGAGTCTCATAAAAAAAGGCAGAGGAAGACCAAAAAGAACATTCAATGACGTCATTAAATGAGATCTCCTGATCAACAACATATCTAAAGATTTAGTTGTTGATAGAGTACAATGGCGTCGTGCGATTCATATAACCGATCCCACCAAGCGGGATAAGGCTTGTTGGTGTTTATAGATAACAATTTCTATAAAAGCTTCCATATACTAACTCCACAACTATCACTCAAAATTAAAACTGTTCTGTTGATGCAAAATTGTACACAGATTTTAATTAACTACAAGATGCACTTAACTTAATCCTAGACTAGAAAAGATCTTTTATGACATATGTACCATTGGAGAAGAGCTGCTTCAGTGTTCAGCTTCTGAGACAGATACTTAACCAGATGTTAATGCCATATCACTGACACAATATTTAATGTGCATAAAGGCTACAGTTACTAAAGTCCAAACCAGAGAATATAAGCTCCAAAAGAGCATCATTTCATCATGTATTACGAGATTTATAATTGCCTCCTACTGCCATCTAGATCTTACCATCACCCAATAAGACAAGCCCGATTATGACCCCTGATTACCTTAAGAGCCTAAGACTAATAAAAATATATAAATATTAAACGTATATGCTAACTCACTAAACTTGAGAAGCATCACTTGATATTTTCTTATTATGTACAAGGATCTTGGCGTGTTCAAAGGCAAGTTTGGTTTGGTTCGGATTGATTTGGATGATGTTAAAATGATTTTTTTTAAGTATAATTTTTCTTATTTAAATTTTTTTAACACCTTAAAGAATGTGCGTACAATTATGTAATCTTTTTTTTTTTTAAATACAACAATCTATATTCTTTCATTTTTCAAATTTTTTAAAATCAAACACTTCAGAGCAACATATTAAAATTTTAAACTAAAAAGGATCACATATTTAATGAATTAATTTTCACTGGTTTAATATGTTCCTTTATGTGCTAACTGATCTTAAAGGGGTACAGACAAAAAAAAAAAAAAAGGCTGATTTGGCTTTTAAAATAGGGCTTGAAATGATATTTAGAATTTTAGAAAATGTAACTAAATCTAATCAAGCTTGATTCGGTTTGTTTCAGGTTCCAAAGGGTTAAAACTGAAACCAGAACCAAATTAATCGGTTTGGCGAAATTGAAAACCAAACCAAGCCTTCTTTCTGGTTGGTTTTGATCAGTTCGTGTTGGTTCAGTTTAGTTTGGATCGGCTTTGAACACCCTTGCAAGGGTCATCCCTTTTCATTACATTCTCTGAAAAATAAACTTTGCATATTGTAACAAAACATCACTAATTAACAGATAATTACGATTATATACAGTGATTTACTCTCAGAAGAACATATCACTATCTGCCGCTTTGTAAGTAATGTAACCTAACCTCATCCCAAGATTTCCCAGCAGCCTCGAGTAGTGCAGCGTTACATGTCTTTAATTCTACAGAGGAACCGGAGAACATTGAGGCCGCCTCCTCCCATCCCCTGTTATGTCCCATACACCTGCCATATACCCAATGATAACAAATGTGTATGATACTATTAATAAGATTTTTTTTTTCCCAGAATAAGTTTAAAGATATTAGCTCTGCAAAACACAATATTAATTATAAATACAATAATTAAAAACATAAAAGACCAGCTTCAGAAAAGTTTGGGTGCCTTGAGCTTTCTCAAAAAGGAACTAATTAGGATGAGACGCAGACCACATTTGATTACAACCAAAGGTTTAGGGTGAGTACAATCCAGTATTGAAAACGTTGAAAGTAATACCTCATATAGACATTTCAGGTGTCATAAAAACAAGTGCAATGTCCATAAGGAAATATAATCTTTTTTTTAATTTCCATTGACTGTTAACATCAATGTATGACTTCTCAATCACAAGAATCATAAGAAATAAGCGATAATAGTATCAATCACTTGACGCATGATCACAGCCCCACCATTTTTTGTGTCCATAGTTTGTCCATATACAGCCAGGCCAAAAAAAAAAAAAAAAGAGATATCTGTTTTACCGTAGCCGTAGTTGGTAATCTCCACCTTCGGAAGAAGGAAAATAATTCACATTTACCCTGGAAAGGTTGCATGGTTAAAGATACTCACATTATAGTAAGTATTTCATCCCTTGAATATTTACAAATAACCTTTTGTAGGTGCTCTGCTGTTTGTCCATCCATGGCTGCAATTGAATAAAAACTAGAAACAAAATGAACTTCAGCTTCTAACAATTCACGCACTTGTTCTTGCATTATCTTGAGGGTCTCCTTAGTTCGTGCTGCATCGCTGCATCAGAGAAATCAATATAAAGCTTAAAAAAAAAAAAAAAAAAAAAGCTATGGCAAGAAAGTTCTTTACAGTTACTTCCAGTAACAATCACAGAAGAACTGCCATAAAATTCCTAACCTAGACAAGATAAGTTCCGGAATCCAACCCAATTGTTGAAGCTTGCGAGAAACTTTCAAGGCATCCACCTGCCCAGATTTACTCAGAGGCCGTTCATGATCTGTAAAAAGTAGATTTTCTATTTAGAAGCAATGCATCATACTTTCAAAATCTTGATCTGGCTAGGCTGCCAGACCTAAGCACAAAAACATTCACATGCATACTGAAGTTTGAGACTTTATGCTTAGCAAAGCTAAAAAATGGACAAACAGAAACTAACAGTTGTGCTACTTAGAAGCAAAACATTTTGGTTTTCAATTCTGTAATGAGATTGTTCCACTTCATAACGTCAAGCACCTTAACAAAATGACCATAGCCGTACTATATGGTATGAGAATTTAAGATCAGAAAAGCCAAAACATGGGACAAGAAATCTAAGAAATTCTTGCTTGCTCCACCTTAATTTGCTTCCAATCCTAAAGCGGGAATGTTCTCCCTTCCTAAACTGAAGTCCCTAAAAAGAATTGATTCTAACAAATGCATGCCTTAGTACAGAAACCGAGGCATGGACAAGATGTAATGTTTAAATGTAGCTTGAACGGTCATTTTTGTCAGGTAAAAGTGTTGGTTACTATAGTGTGAAACTTCGAGTTTGGAAAGCCCGAAACTTGGAAAGGAAACACAGCTGAAATTTTTACTTGTTTTACTTGAAAGCAATACGATGTTGCTTCCAATCCTAAAATGAGTGTTTCAGCTACCCGAAGTTAAGCATTAAAGAAGTACCACACATATATGGGACATAAACGCAGTTTCAAATGTCCAAGTACTATATATATATATATATATCAGATTCCATAAGGCTTGTATTTCGAAGCACAGGTGCTTCCTAGCCAAGCACCATAACACAAGTCCATATCCAGAAACAAAGTTTTGGAATCCGTAGGTTCAGCTTAATCCTTAGAAAAGGATCAAAGCATAAACTTCCCAACGAGTTCAACAGTTTCCCATAACTAAAAATACCCCGAAGTGATCGATTTTCCCAGGAACTCTCGGCATGTCGGAGCAGAATGAGGCGGCGGGAAACAGACTCCGAGAAGGTCTGAGATGGAGTTTTCTCGTCGGAGACAACTTGGCCTTCCTGCTTCTCAATAACGAGAGAGGATTTGGCGCGAAAACGGTGGTTAGGGTTCCGAACGCAGATTAAACGACGCTGAAGTTGATGACGAGGGCAAATGGGTGGCGAAACGGAGAAGCTGTAAATACAGGAATAGCATATATCACCCAATGTGACATTCATACTGCTTATCCACAATCACCGTCTCGGCCTCAAATCTTTAGTACAGATAGTAGAGTGCAATTGCGAGTGTCTGTCTCCGTCCGCCGTGCGTCCAAACTGAGGAAGAAGAAAAAACCTACCCGTCTTGTAATAACCTTTGGCATATGCACCATTCCGTTTGCTTCCAAATGGGGGAGAGGCCAAAGGCGGACATCCCCCCCAAAATTCTCTCCCACCGTTATTCTCCCCCTTTCTCACAGTAAAATGTCATGCATTTGGGAAATTTACTGAATATATTATTCAAAAATTTATTCAGAGAATGTTTGGATTAATCCAAAAATACTTTTGAAAAAGTATCTTTACGTAAATAGAAATAAAAACGATATTCACCTAAACACTCTCTTAATGCCATGCGCAACTTATATCTACGGAATGAAACTCTTCAATTATATATTTTGTACAAAACAAAAGATATTCACACATATTGCTCCTATCCTATGAAAATGAGTCTTACTTGGTCAAAAAAGCTGTATCCTTTGATAGTTTTGATTAATACTACCTCCAATCTTAATTATAAAAGCCAGTTAACTAATTTGAGTAGATTAAGGAAGTAAGTTGAGTTAGTTATTTGTCCTAAATAAGTGTTACCTTTCCTAAAATATCCTTACTAATAAAGTATATTAACTAGAATTATAATTATTAGAAGGATTATTTTGGAAAAAATTAAGTAAATATGATAGATAAAGTGAATTGGGGTCTTATATTTAGGATCAAAATAAAAGTCAAACAGGGTTTTATATTAAGAATTAGAGGTAGTAAAATTTTTTCTGAGAAATTTCTCAAAGGTAAGTTGTTTCTTAATTATAGATAATGTGATACGGTTGAATAGTAAAATAACGAACATGTGCATGTGGGAGGGTGGGGAGGTGATGCCTCATCTCTTATAAAAATTCATTTCTTATATTTGAAGGAAAAAACTTTTTGTCTAACGAAAAGTTAATTTAGAAATCGATACTTGAATTAATGTTGCCCTTAGTTAGCAGCAGGGTTTTTTTTTTTTTTTTGGGTAACAACGAGGGCAAAGCCCACTAAAAATTAAAACAGCAGGGTTCTTGCTTTCAATTTCAGCATGGAAAATTGTGGATTTGAATCGATCGGATCCTTTTACCTTTTTTTTTTTTTGGTTATACAAGAGGGCAGAGGCCCGAAAAAGGAAACTAAATACTCCCCAGCAAATCGTTTTCGTAAATTCTCCTCAAATGAGTAGGACAAGTGCTGAACAAAGACAACCTTGAGAGCCCATCCTTCGCCAGCGAGTCAGCGAGCATATTCGACCTTCGCAGTATATGAAGTAAGACTAGATCCCCTGCATATTTCATGAAGGATTGAGATTGTATGAGCACCAAGCTGCATGAAGACGGGATTGCCACCTGTTGTAACGCGTTAATAGTAACTTTCAAATCTAATTCTAAAATAACTTTCCTAAAACCAAATTCCCAGGCCAGAGTTAACCCCTTCAAGATTGCCCACTCCTCAGCCTCTTTAACATTGCAGTCTCCTATGAAATGAGAGAACCCCACAATCTGGGAGCTGGACGTGTCCCTGATTGCTCCACAACATCCTGCTGTCATAGTTGACTGAGCAACAGCAGCATCCACATTAATCTTAACCCAACCGTTGTCTGGAGGTAGCCATCCTCTTACATGATCCGATGGTCCTTTGTAAATTGCATTAACCTGTTCTGAGACCTGTGCATATTTTTTCCATGTATTCAAAACCACTATAGCGGGCTCTTTTGGCTTCTGAAAATCATCTTGAAAAACATGTTTGTTCCTCCAGTTCCATAACAACCAAAGTGAGACACTCCATATGAGGTTCCAATTCAGAGTCACACCATTTTTGGCCTCATTAGTGAGGTTCCAGGTCATCCAATCAATTAAGGATAGTGAGAAAAAAAGAGGTAAGTACCTTGGATGAACAAGGCGTAGCCACATTTCTTTCGCATATTCACAGCCCCGCAAAATATGCATTGTAGATTCAACTCCTACATTACACTGAGAGCAATTAGGAGAGCATGAAGACCATCTACTCTTCCATTCTCTAGTAGGCAGCCTGTTATGGAAAGTAATCCATAAAAAGACCCTTATTTTCTCAGCTCCACACCGCTTCCAAATATGCTTAAAACCAGAATCATAAGCATGAGAGTCGGGTTCCTCAATCATCTGATATGCACTCTTAACCAAAAAAGTGCCATGATTAGAATTTTTCCATGTCATAACATCATTTCCTGCAATGGTAATGGGGGGCACTTGAGTCATCAATCTTTGCATTACCTCCTGATCAACCACATTCTACAAGCGATCATAATCCCAAGTTCCAAATTTTGTCCAATCAACCACGTAAGAGTTTTCTTCCGTGGTGGTGAGCTATCGCAGACACATATCTTTAATCTTCCTTCCTTGGAATAGCCATAAATCATTGAAAAAACTTATATGTTCACCATTCCTAAGCTGCCGCTTGATTCCACTTTTAACAAAATCATTTTGCTGACAAATAAAGCGCCATAGTCGAGAATCACCTTTCTGCATGTTTAGTAACTCCTCTTCAGTCCTCAACATATACTTCTATAATAAAACATCAGTCCATAAAGCTTTTGAGCCACTGATCAACTTCCAGACGAGTTTAGCACTGAAGGCTTGATTCATTGAGCACAGCTTTTTGAACTTGAGTCCTCCATGGCTCTTTGGTTGAGTAACTTTGTCCCAGCCAATAGGATGGTAGCCACGGTCTTCATTTGTCCCCCAAATAAAATTTCTTTCAAGCCTTTCCACCTCATAGCAGATACCTTTTGGAATCAGGGTGACCTGCATCGGATACAAGGGAATTGAACTAAGGACTGATCTAGCCAATGTAATCCTTCCTGCTACCGTGAGACAGTTCGCCTTCCAAGTAGCCAATTTAGCATTTACTCTATCAACTATATACTGAAAAGTATCTCTTCTTCTTCTATCTCTGGACAAAGGGAAACCCAAATATCTGCCGATCTCTGCTGTAATTTTCATACCAGTGACATCCATAATTGATCTTCTCGTTGCAGCAGGCACTCTCGGCGAGAAGAAAATGGATGATTTCATAGTGTTAACCTTTTCTCCAGAGGCTGAGCAAAACTAATTCAAGCATTGCATCATGCACTCCACTTGTTCTCTAGTTGCCTCCCCGAAAAGCAATAAATCATCAGCAAAGAGCAAATGCAAGACTTGTGGTCCATTCTTACTCACTCTTATTGGCTTCCACCTATTTTGATTTACTGCATCATTAATGATGTGTGAAAGCCTATCCATACCCAGGACAAACAAACATGGTGAGATAGGATCCCCTTGTCGTAGTCCCCTCTTTGGAGAAAAGTATTCAGTCAAGGATCCATTCCATAAAACATTGTAAGAAGTGGTTGAAATGCAACGCATGACCAGCTCTATGAAATTGTCATTCATCCTTGCATCCTTCATAACACCCCTCGGGTAGCTCCACTTGATTCTGTCATAAGCTTTCTCCAGCTCAATCTTTAAAGCCATAAATCCCCTCTTCCCTCTAGCTTTATTCATAGAATGCAATAATTCCTAGCCCACAATGATATTATCTTGAATGTGACATACTGGAATAAAACTCAATTGATTTGGGGATATGCTCTCATCCATGAAGCATTTCATTCTATTAGAGATAATCTTGGTCACACATTTATAATGAACTGAACACAAGGAGATAGGGCGAAAGTGCTCAACCCGATGAGGATGATCTCGTTTTGGAATCAAGGCAATCAAGGTTCTGTTGGTGTCATCCATTTTTACCAAATTCTGAAACACAGCCTGTACAAAGCGACAGAAAGCAACACCCACCACCGTCCAATTAGCTTGAAAGAAGATGGGGGAAAAACCATCAAACCCAGGTGCTTTGTAAGGACCCATGGCAAACAGAGTGTCATGGATCTCCTTATCACTTGGAATAGCACTCAAGTTTCCTAGTTTGAAATTATCAATATGTGGAAAGTTGGAGATAGTTGCAATCTTGCAAAGGCCATTATCTTCCTCTTGAAAAATTCCTCTAAAAAAGGAATTAACCATTTCCTTCAATTCAATTTCATCTTTTACCCAGTTATTATTATTATTCTGCAAAGCATTCACCCTATTCCTCCTCCTGCGCATACTGGTCTTGAGTTGATAATACCGAGTGTTCCTATCTCCCTATGTAATCCACTAAGATCGAGATTTTTGGAACCATTTTACTTCCTCAAGTTCCAGGTCATCAAGTTCTCTTTGCAAAGTCCATTCAAGACGACACAGAAATTTAGAATGAGGAAATGCATCAGACTTCTGAATACCGCTAAGACGAGCAAGAAGTTGGTTTTTCTTTTTTTCAACCATTCCAAAGACCTCTCTATTCCAAGCAGGAACCACATCTCTTAAATTTTTTAGATTAACCATTAGATCCTCTGACTCAGTCCAATTGTCACGAAGAAAAGATTGAAAGTTATCATGCTTAAGCCACATGGCTTCTAATCTAAAGGGCCGAGCATGAAATCTAGTTGAGTCAAAAATACCGCAACAGAGCAATTTAATACAGGGTTGTGATCAATCGGATCCTTTTACTAGATCAGAAAACATCGTTTTAGGGCTAAGCCCATTCTAAGCGCTTCTGATTTGTGGGTGCGTCCATGGTACAATGATCCTTATAGGATTTAGGGTCTTTTCAGGGGTGTTTCGAAGTGTGTGTATTTTATAAAATTACTTCTAAATTGGCCCCAAAATCATGGTTTTCTAAAAGTGAATTTTTGTTTTGTTTTTAGAGGCCTAGAACTATGGTTTGGGATATATATACACATATTAATTATTAATTACTTTTCTGGTCTTTAATATAAAATTTAATTGGTGAGTTGATATTAGTCTTATATGCAAAATCTATTTTATATGTTTACCAATTTTTTTCTTAAATTAACCCCATTAATATTCTCCAATAATAATCAAGTAGGAGAGGGATGGAAGAAATTAAGGAAAATGCTTAGGAAATTTTAGAAAAAATATATCATATTAATTAATTTAACTAATATCTTTAATTTACTCAAATTAGTTAATTGGATTTTACATTAAGAACTTAAGGAGTATATAATTAATAAATTGGTCTTACATACTACCTCTGCTTTTTAATATATGAGTTAATTAGAAATTCAATTTAGTTCTAAATATAATACCTTAATCTACTTTATTTCTCATATTTATTTATTTTGCCTTAAGTAATTTCTATAGTGGTTGCACATACAAATTAGTTATATAACTCTTATATTAAAGATCTGATGTAGTATATTTATAAATACATATACACATATTAATTATTAATTAATTATATTTTTATTTATGATTTATTATGTTGGCAAAAAATATATTATTTACAAATTTATTATTTTAAATAAAAATAAAAATAAAAATTGATTTTTTATGTAATTATTATATTAACTTATGTTCTTTTTAGTAATTTGTACATAAAAATAGTAATTCTGATAACAACTATTTAAACACTCTTATTTTACCAAAATTATTTTTTTACAAAATCTATTCTTTTAAAATCTATTCTCAAAATAACTTTTTATTCAAAAATTATTTTTCAAATCATAATTCGATTTTACCTAAAGATAGTGGCAACCGAGCAAAATGTCACGGACTTGGTCGCAATTCCAACGAACCGTGCGGCCTAGCAAACTTCTTGCCTTAAGTTGCTAGTCAGCCTACTCACGAAGGAACACGATGGAACAAGAGACTCAAAGAAAGAACTTTGTATTGATCTCTTGAAGTACTTACAACACTCTCACTTTCTTGAGTGTGTGAAATGAATGAGGGGGAGGGGGTATTTATAGTTCTCCACCTCCTCAATGGACGGCTAAGATCTACTTGATCCAACGGTTACAATGTTGTATCTAGAATACTCTACAAAAATATCTAGATATTTACAAAGGGGTTAGGTGTCTCTACAATTATCTATAGTATTCTGGAACCTTCCAAGCTTCCCCAACAAGTTCCACACATTTCTAGAGAGTTCCAGACTTACCCAAGACTTTTGTGGACACCTTTGGACAGTTCTGGGCAGCGAGCCTTTGTGTATTTTGGGCAAAACAGGAGCGGTGCGTTACATTCTCCCCCACTTAATGTGGCGACGTCCTCGGCGCATCCCTCTTGTATGCCTCAATCTTCTCCTTATAGTCCCATAAAGCCAGCTCGTGTTCCCAGCTTGCTTCACTATCGGGAGATCCTTTCCATTTAACAAAGTATTCAATGTAGCTCGGATGACTCCCACGTCTCGGTATTACTCGGTGCGCGAGGATTTCCTCAACTTCCCGTTCTGGCACCGTAGTAATTGCTGTAGGGGCTCTTCTAGACTCACCTCTACTTGGTTCATCCTTGTCTTTGTTGTATGGCTTCAGTAGACTTACGTGAAAAACAGGATGCATCTCCAAGTGTGAAGGTAGAGTCAAGCGATAGGCTAGCTTACCGATGCGTTTCTCTATAGGAAACGGTCCTTCATAGCGCCTCACTAGCCCTTTATGAACCTTGGCGAACCTTCGGCTTTGATGAGGAAGGAGCTTCACCATGACTAAGTCACCTTCCTCAAACTCTAAGTGCCTCCTCTTAGCGTCGGCCCACTTCTTCATCTTTTTCGCGGCCTTAGCTAAGTACGCCCTTGCCATGTCTGATTTTTCATGCCACCCCTTGGCAAACTTGAAAGCTGAAGGACTCGGGCCTTTGTAGCCAACAGCTAAAGTGTGCGGAGTCATCGGTTGTTGCCCCGTGGCTAACTCGAACGGACTTGACCCAGTTGATTCACTTTTCTGCAAGTTGTATGAAAACTGGGCAATGTCCAAGAGCTTGACCCAGTCCTTCTGGTTGGCACTTACGTAGTGCCTCAAGTATAATTCGAGTAAAGCGTTCACCCTCTCCGTTTGGCCATCGGTCTGCGGGTGAAAGCTTGTGGAAAAGTTAAGTTCGGACCCCATAATTTTGAAGAGCTCCATCCAAAATCTTCCTGTGAAGCGAGTGTCCCGATCGCTCACAATAGTCTTTGGTATGCCCCAATACTTTACCACGAACTTGAAGAATAACTTCGCAGCATCTTCTGCAGTGAATTTGGTTTGGACTGGTATGAACACTCCATACTTGCTAAACCGGTCCACCACCACCATAATGTTGCTGCATCCTTCTGTCTTCGGCAAACAAGTGATGAAGTCCATGGAAATACTTTCCCATGGTCTCTCGGGAATCGGAAGTGGCTCTAGTAAGCCAGAAACGGGGCGCTGTTCCACCTTGTCTTGCTGACACACAAGACAAGTCTTCACGTAGAGCTCTACATCATCTCGCATCTGGGGCCAAAAGTATGCTCGCTCAATGAGTGCCATCGTGCGTCGAACTCCGGGATGTCCAGCCCACCTCGAGTCATGGCACTCCTTAATGATCTCCTTCCTTAAGCCTTGCCATTTCGGCACGTACACTCGGTTTCCTTTGGTTATGAGCACCCCATCCTCAAGCCAAAACCGGCGTGTCTTCCCTTGACTTGCCAATTCCATCAAACTTTTGGCTTGTGGGTCTTGCTTTAGTCCCTCCTTGACTCGATCAACCAAAGGGAAACTCGGGCTAGTGATGGAGGCAAGTTCGGCCTTTCTACTCAATGCGTCGGCCACGACGTTCCCTTTTCCTGGCTTGTACTCCATCACAAAGTCGAACTCTGCTAAGAAGGCTTGCCACCTTACCTGCTTCGGTGTAAGCTTCTTCTGCTTAAGGAAGTAGCTTGTGGCGACATTATCGGTTTTCACAATGAACTTGGTACCCAGCAAATAATGTCTCCACGTTCTCAGGCAATGCACCACGGCCGTCATCTCCTTCTCTTGGACTGTGTAACGCCGTTCTGCATCATTGAGCTTACGACTCTCGTAAGCCACCGGATGACCTTCTTGCATTAGGACTCCTCCTAAGGCAAAGTCCGAAGCATCCGTTTGTACCTCGTATGGTTTGGTGTGGTCAGGCAAGGCCAACACCGGTTCCTTGATCACGGCTGCTTTCAGCTCCTCAAAAGCGGCTTGACACTTATCATCCCAATCCCATACTCGGTTTTTCTTTAAAAGATCAGTGAGGGGAGCGGCTATCGCAGAGTAGCCTTTGATGAATTTTCGATAATAGTTGGCCAATCCAAGGAAAGAACGAAGTTCGGGTACCTTCCTTGGCGGCTCCCATTCCTGTATAGCACGCACCTTGGACTCATCCATCCGTAGTTTGCCCCCTCCAACAATGTGCCCTAAGAAAGTTACTTCCTGTTGAGCAAAGGCACATTTCTCCTTCTTGACGTACAACTCGTTCTCCCTGAGGACTTGGAAGACTTGCCTAAGATGCTTCACGTGCTCCTCCAACGTCTTGCTATAAATGACAATGTCATCCAAGTATACCACCACGAACTTGTCCAAGAACGGTTGTAGGACTCGATTCATGAGGGTGCAAAATGTTGCTGGTGCATTTGTGAGTCCGAAAGGCATCACAAGAAATTCATACGAACCATACCTCGTGACACATGTTGTCTTTGGTTCGTCTCCCTCGGCTATCCGTACTTGATAATATCCCGACCTTAGATCCAACTTGGTAAACCAACGAGCTTGGCCAAGTTGATCAAAGAGATCGGCAATAAGTGGGATTGGGTACTTGTTCTTCACCGTGATCTTGTTAAGCGCCCGGTAGTCGATGCATAACCGAAGTGACCCATCATGCTTCTTCTGGAACAATACCGGGGCTCCATAAGGTGCTTTTGATGGACGGATATATCCCATGTCCACCAACTCCTTCAATTGCCTCCTAAGTTCCTCAAGCTCCGGAGGCGCCATACGGTAAGGCACTGCCGCAGGTGGTGTGGCACCAGGCACCAACTCTATCTTGTGGTCCACCTCTCTCTTTGGTGGCAACCTCTTGGGCAACTCGGGCGGCATCATGTCCTTGAATTCTTCTAGGACATGCTCAATACACCTCGGGAGGTTTTTAGTTGGCGAGGCTACTGCTTCTTCTTCCAAAGCAACTAGATATGTGGGCTGCTTCTTCTTTATGCCTTTGGAGAGTTGCATGGCCGAAATCTGCTTCTCTCGGAGTTGGGTTTCCCGTTCTAGAGGTACTAGTCGGGTGTTACCTTCTTCCAAGATGCACATCGTGTTGGCAAAGGGGATTGGCACGGCCTTAACCTTGTCCATGAATTCCATACCCAAGACAATTGGATAGTCATCCATGGTGACAATGGAGAAGTCTACGAGGCCGTTCCAATCGCCCAGGCTTACCTTGACATCGCGAGCAACTCCAAAGGTAGCCCTCGGTCCTGAATTGACTGCCTTAAGCCAACCACGTTCTCCTTGGTAGTGAATGCCCAACTTTTTAGCCTCTTCCACTCTAAGGAAGTTGTTGGAAGCTCCCGTGTCCACAAGTGCTTTGACGGTGTGTCCTCCAATCTCGGTTTCCACAAATAACCGTCCCTTCCTTCCGGACTTGGGCATCTCCACCTTTGCCTTAATTGCATTGAGGAGTTGTAGGGATCCTACTCTCTCCTCTTCTCGTTCCCGTTCCTCCCTTTCCTCGATCAATGCGAAAGTTTAGCCTTCTTTGGGCAATCCCTGGCTTTATGTGGTCCTTCACAAAAGAAGCATTTAAGTGATGGCCTTTCTCCAGCTTTGTACTCCTTGGGACCCTTTGACTTGTCCGTGGTCTCCCTGCCTCGGTGATGCTCTCCCCCACTCTTTCCCTTGCCGCCCTTATCTTTCAGCTTTGGCTTCTCGGGTTTCTTGAACTCAATAAGGGACTCGGCAATGGAGATAGCGGTGGTCAAGTCTTGAGCACCACGTCTCTGGATCTCAAGTTTAGCCCACTGTTGCAATCCATCCATAAAGGCAAAGAAAGCTTCTTTATCAGGATAGTCAGGGATCTCAAGCAGTACCTCGGTGAATTCCTTCACATACTCGCGAATGCTTCCCTTGTGTTGAAGACGCCTTAGCCTACCCCTGGCCTCTTCTTCAACATTGCTAGGATAAAATTGCTTCTTGAGCTCACCCTTGAATTCAGCCCAAGTGTCTATGGTGCAAGTGCCTTTCTCTATGTCCCCTTGCCTCCTCCTCCACCATACCATAGCGGTGTCCTCGAGGTAGAGACATGCCATGCTAACCTTAAGTGCATCGTCGGTAACGACGTTCGCTCGGAAGTATTGCTCCATACTCCATAGAAAATTATCTAGTTCCTTCGCATTTCTTGTCCCTTTGAAAGCCTTAGGTCGTGGAACATCTACTTTAGAGGATGTAGTCCTTACCTCGGACGTTGACGGACTTTCTTGTGCAAGAGCCTTCTTGCACAAGATGAGCTCCTCTTCGGCACTCTCCAACTTACGCGAGACCCTCGCGAGTTCCCCACGAATCGAAGAAACCTCATCCCTGTGAGACTCTTCCATGGCCTTCATCCTGTCGAGACATTGGGCGAGGACTTTGTTCATGGCGGCTTGCATCTCCTCACGGAACTCGTCCATGCTTTGCCCCATCTCCTCGAACTTCTCCTCCCCGTCGGCTATTGCAAGCTCCACCTTGGCTAGCCGTGTCTCAAAACCCTCCATGGTTTCCCTTGAACTAGATCTCTGGGATTTAGATTTCTTCTTGACTCCCTCGGACATATTGATAGTCTCGCTTCCGCCTTCCATCTACCTCTATGTTCCAACGATCTTCAAACCTTGGCTCTGATACCAACTGTCACGGACTTGGTCGTAATTCCAACGAACCGTGCGGCCTAGCAAACTTCTTGCCTTAAGTTGCTAGTCAGCCTACTCACGAAGGAACACGATGGAACAAGAGACTCAAAGAAAGAACTTTGTATTGATCTCTTGAAGTACTTACAACACTCTCACTTTCTTGAGTGTGTGAAATGAATGAGGGGGAGGGGGTATTTATAGTTCTCCACCTCCTCAATGGACGGCTAAGATCTACTTGATCCAACGGTTACAATGTTGTATCTAGAATACTCTACAAAAATATCTAAATATTTACAAAGGGGTTAGGTGTCTCTACAATTATCTATAGTATTCTGGAACCTTCCGAGCTTCCCCCAACAAGTTCCTCACATTTCTAGAGAGTTCCAGACTTACCCAAGACTTTTGTGGACACCTTTGGACAGTTCTGGGCAGCGAGCCTTTGTGTATTTTGGGCAAAACAGGAGCGGTGCGTTACAAAAAGGAGGAAAAGACCGCGCACCACAGAAATGGGCTTCAGAAGATACTAAAGTTCTCATCACTGGGAACAATGGATTGCCATTTATTTTCATATGTTTTCTTTTGATGCTGAGGGGACTGGAGCATGTGAAGCGGGCGGAGCATTTGAAGGATGAACTACTATTTTCATAATATAAAAACTAATTAATTAATTAAAATATATTAAGAAAGTTTGTTAAATTAATTATTAATAATAAACATGTATTATATTCTCTAAAATATTCTTGTTAATTATGTATATTAATTAGAATTACTATTTGATGGAACCTTTAACATATACAATTACTATAAGAACTATTTTAAAAAAATAGATAAATGAGATAAAATGGATTGAAATCTTATATTTAGAACAAAATAAATTATTAAAATATTATATTTAAAGCCAAATAAAATGACAAACCAGCCCACCGACGGAATATAGTGGTTTGCAAAAAGTTAACTTCTTTTTTCCAAATAAAAAAGATGGTTCTTTTCATAATGCGCGAGCCAAGAAATTGAGATTTGTGTATATTTTTAAAATGAAAACAATAATATTGGGATTGCTGATTTTGGTAATGTACTTGATGATGTGGCCATAGGAATGTCCTTTTCTACTACAGCAATAAGAGGCAGACGCGTGGGTCAGATGGGTGTGTGAGCCACATAAGTTAGTTTAGATGCATATTAACCAATGAATGCAGTTTGTTGACCCGGTGGATGTAATCAATCTTTCACTTTCATTAGAGAGCACTGGTCTGAATGATGTGCATGTTGTTCCTTCCAAGTCCATCTACACAAGTTTGGTGCCTTTTTTATCTTTATGCTAGTAGAAAGAAAATATCAAAATGCTACACAGTGGATATTATTTCCTTAAATGCTACATTTAAAGTTGTTCTTGCCGTGAACAACTTCTAAGATCGATATTGGTAGGTACAACTTCATCAATATTTGTTTCATGTTTTAATTTAAGTGCAATGAAAGTTCACTTTGGAGTGAACAACTTTAGAAGTTCATCACTCCAAAAACAACTTTACCAACCCATATTGAGCGTCCTTCATCTCCTTTTTTCCCACCTAACACATGAAAATGATTAGACAATAATTTTGTAATCATTTGGACTAAAATTTATACGGAAATAATTAGAGGAAAGTGTTAATGATTACATAATAATACTAGTAATGATTATGAAATTATTATGGTATATTAAATAGAAAATGATTAATAAAAAAATAAAAATTGATTTACCTAACAAATAGTGACTTCTTTTTCCTTCTCACACATTGTGGTCATTATTGTATGTTCGCTTCTTCTTGGGATTCAAGTATCTCATTTATTTGTTTAGTTGGTGTATTTAAATCAAACCAAATTGATTCAACTAAAGAAATCGATTGCCGACGGGTGGCAAATGCTTCGTTTGATTGACCACCTTGGTCAAAAGTAGAAGAAACATTGTATTCAGCTGAAAATAGTACCGGATCATCAAATAATGACTTGAACGACTGAAATTGAGTAGGATATGGTGAGTCAGAATGCAATGATGTCAATGAAGGTGATATGTAATGAGGCTCAACTTGAGGAGGATTATGAGAGGTAATAAGGGATGACGATGAGACTAGCATATAATGCGACTGACTAAAAACTTGAGGCTCTTCTCCCTCAACATTTTGATTTTGATTTAGTGGCTGGTTAAACAAGTAGCCGCCACGTCGGGTTTGAGGTTTATCTCGAGGAATTTGTGGGCGAGGAAAATCAACTATTGGTGAAGCATGCTGAGGGTTCATGTTAAGTTGTTGCTCTCTTATTGTAAGTAAGATATTGAACTGGTCCCGAGCAACTCTTTCTTGAAAATCAGTGCAGTTAGAGCATGTTGAATGAGAACCAATCGCTTGTCTATATAATTTTTCTGCTATGTCAGCCTAAAATAAATAAGACATTTTTTTTTGGTAGCACAATAAATAATTAAATAAGATATTTTTGTGTAACATTTGTTGTATAAAAGAAAACGATGGTATTGGTGGAAAAAGATGGTTTTTGTTCTCCTTCTTGTAAACCCTCACTCTCCAATTGCAATTTTCTCCTTAGTTAATACATCGATATTCTTCATATTTGCTACAAGAATAATGGACCTTAAATGCATGATGAACTCAAATAGAGTATAGCTTGACTCCACGTCTTAGAACACGGATATTAGTAAATATCTTTCCAATATTTAACTCTTAATTATCACTAAAAAGTAGAATTTTTTCTATTTCACTAAACTCAGAAGCCATAGTAGACTCAACATTAATATGTGAAAAAAATGTAGTTACAAGATCATTGTGATTGTTCTGCTCGTCATACTCATTGTTGTTGACATCATTATCATTTGTATCATCATCATTTCCACCACTAATATTTATATAAGGATCATATTCATCCTCATCCTTAAGTTCATCCATGATGTCTTCCATTGAAAAAAGAGAACACAATGGTCCATTGTTGCCACCATCTTGGGGTGGTTGTAATTGATGGAAATTTTCCATGTGATTACTAAACATGGATCTTTGCTCGACAATGTTCAACTCATTGTAACTTGATGGTAGAGTATTTTCAACATAATTATCCATTGGTTGTGATTTAACGTGACCATAATCTTCTATATCACATATGTTGGCATACAACTCTGCACATGTCAATTGAATTGAAAATCTTTCGGTCACTTGTCATATTTGTTTTATATCTGAGTCATTTTCCAAATCGTATGCTTGGTACTGTGGTGGATTTATGCATGTATGATATCTGTATACTAGATTTGTCACAATTTGATTGGAAGGAAGTCGTAGCTTTCATCCAACAACTTCTTTCAATTTATCTAAGGTAATGTTTGGATCGACTTTGGTTACTTTCACTTTATTAGACTCAAATATAACATTGATTGGGCCATTTAAAATTCGTCCATTTACAAATACACACAAACCCCTTCCTATCATCTATTGTACTCCCTAAATATTCCATCACAATTATTAATCAATCAAAATTAAATTGTGAAAATAAATTAACTCCACAATTCCTTTATTTTTTTTCAAAAACAAATCGTATCATAGAAATACACAAAATGGTCTCACCACAATGTTGATATCATAGAAAAATGATTCCTAGTTTAATTTAATTATTTGTTTATCTTTTTTTACAAATTTTTTGTGCCAGGATACTCCCTACAATGAATATATTTCATTTTTCAACCTATGTTCTATTATTTATAAGATAATAAAAATAATTATTAAAAATAGTATAAATATTTAATTTTTAAAATTGATCTTTCAAAATATCTACACACTTATATTCTAAATATTATACCATAGATATTCTAAAATCTTAATCTATACCTATTTTCTAAATATTATACTATATATATAGACATATGCTACATATAATACTACATATCAATTTATTTTTATTAATAAAACAATTAATAACCTCCAAATGAAATGTAATATAAGAAATTACGTGTATAATATATTAAATATCTTAAAATTAATGATATAATAATAAGAAGAAAAAAATACTGAACAAAGTTCTCAAGTCCGCATAAATATAAGGTCAAAAAAAAAAATCAAGATAATTAAATAGATTCAAAGCCTTTCAAGAAGAAAATAAAACATGCGTTCTTTTATCAAAAAATCAATATTTAATATTTTAGCTAAAGAAATTTAACTAATATAAATTAGCATTATTTTTTAAAATATATAAAGTCTGAGGGAATATTTATTTCTTTTTAATAACTATTACATATTTAATATTATTGCCTTTTTGGATTTCAACATCGTCAAAAAATAAATAAAATGTAATTTTAATATCATTATTTTTTTATTTAATGAATTTTTAATTTGGGAATTTACTCTAAAAGAATTGAGTCTTAAAAGATTTATATTTTAGTTACTTTTTTTCTTTCAAATCATTTATACCTGTCCTCTTTTAATCCATTATTAGGAAAACCAAGTATTAACTATGTAGTTAGCCAAAAAAATTACGTGTGCAACATTTGAATTTCCATACTTTCATCCATGATATTAATAGATATATATATATATATATATATATTTCTGTTTAAAGGCATGCCCTCTCTGCATTTTCATAAAAATTATTGCGGATCCGTTAAACACATTAGAGTCAGTTTCTTTTTAGGTTGTTATATCTCCTGTGAATAAAATTACGTAATATAATATGCTTAACTAGTACTACTCTATTCTTTATTATAAGAAAATTAGCAACATGTCTTCATCTTTAATAACACACTCAACGTGTCAAAAGATTCATGACTAAATATACTAACTTTGCTATAAAAATTAAAAAAGAAATTAAGTAAGAGAATGCACCTTAATCAGATTAATAATCAACCATCAAGCTAGAATAAAATGCAGTACACCACAATACAACACACACCACCAATAGCTGAGTTAGGTGACGCTGGCTTGTT
This sequence comes from Neltuma alba, assembly GCF_004799145.2. NCBI lineage: Eukaryota > Viridiplantae > Streptophyta > Magnoliopsida > Fabales > Fabaceae > Neltuma > Neltuma alba. The sequence continues at coordinate 131,662 of NW_021634371.1, read as the reverse complement.
ACCTAAGTAGGGGCATTAAGGTGATGCTTGAAGGGACCCTTGTAATAAAGCACACACCACCAATATCTAATTGGAAGAGGAAGGAAACAACTAAGAAAGAAGAGATGGCCAATATCTATGGAAGAGGAAGAATGGACTGAGAATAGAAAGCAACCACAGGAAAAAAATCGGAGCATGCAACAATTATATAGACCATGCAACAATTATATGAGCCATGCACTTATTATTCCCATAGACCCTTTTTCTTCTTCTATCACTTCAAGTTTTAGCTTTACACTATGCCTTCACGAGCTAAGAGAACTGAACGACCAACGCATGGTGAATCTTACAGATTGATTTGACCAAGCTACAGTACAAGTGATGGAAATATCAAGGAAAGGCACTTAGGCACATTGGAGCAATTTTTCAATGAGGACAAAACTAAAGTCATTCACACAGCAAAAGACTTCCAATTTTTGTAATTAAAAAATATGTCACATCCCTAAAGTCGTTCTTGGCTTAAACGACTTCTTCAGAAATTTAAAGTCGTTCTCACTATGAACAACTTCCAGTGACATATTTCGGGAAACTCTTCCCACCATGTAACATTTTGATAATATCTTATACTGTTTATAGTACCTGGGTAAAAAAATCCAAGTTTGATTAATGAATTAATACAAATTTGCTCTTGGGGGTTCACCTTTTGTAATCTATCCAATCTCAGATGGCTTCATATCCAATAATAATATATAAAATTGGTCAACATTAATTACAAAAATTTATAAATGGTCATAATAAAGCAATGAATATATTAATAATTTTTTGCGGAGGCCTTGAGAAACACGAGATGATGCTTTTCAAAATTACATTTTTGGAGAGAAAAACATGATTTTGGTTTTAAAAAAAATCCAATATAAATAATTGTTGAGAGTCTACTTTTTTCTAACCAAAATCATGGGTTGGGTAGGGTATAAGCTGCCCAAACACTCTCGTTAATAAGTTGCTTCTCAAGGGGAGTGAGGCGTTACCACTCAGTGTTACGGTGAAACGCCTTTGTAGCCGCACTGTTCATCAAGTTGGATTTAGAAATTTGTCCATTGATTAAAACTGGTAAGTACTTGACAACTCAAATGACAATATTATTGAATATCCTGAAACGAAATGATACGATTTTCCTAACAAGAGTATGATATACTATTTCGGTCTTAAATATAAAACTCTTTTTGTAGTGTAATTTACACTATAAAAAAGGGTCTTATATTTAGAACCGGAAGAGTACATGAATAAGACAAACATGTATATCTATACATATCTAGAAGTTGCAATAGGGCAATTCTCTTGAATGTAAACTACAGTTGGAAAAAGAAAAAATCAGCAAATATGACTTTGGAATAATAAGCTGTAAAAGTTTCGTAGATGTTTGTAATTATCAAATTCTATAAATTTTTTGAAACACTCAATCATGTGTTCACTTGTTATTTTTGTCGTAGAGAGATTGATAATAATTACTTCAAAACTGTGCGGACGCAGATATTCTTATAACCATTCACCTGCAACTATTGATGCCTCTCTTGAGGATCCATTATTTTCCCATCGTTTTCTTCCAAACTTTCCATCTGTTTCAGAATGTTTTCTTCCTCTGCTTCAAGTACCTGCATACTCTGTTCTTGTTCAGACACCAATTCAGGACTGAAGACAGAAGGATTATCCTCACTGGATTCACATTCCTTCCTACCAGCAGCCGTTAAAGAAGAATAGCTTCCAAATTTTGGGGTGACATAAGATCCAGGAGAGTATATATTACCAGGAGGAGGAATCCATTCTCTGAGACTAGCAATGGCTGGAACTTGTATGTTCTTAGGTGATGGGATTCTAAGTGATTCTAGCCTCTTTGCAATAGCCTTCCTCTTATTGCCCTTCTCAATGGATACATCATGTTTCTCACTTGGAACCATTGTTTTAGCCTGCATTATATCTGAACTGTTATTATCTTTAATGACAGAATCTCTATCCTCAATATGATTAATGGCTGCGCTAGAAAATCCAGACTCAGAAACCACAAGGTCTATGGTGGTTTCTGAAGAACAAGTATCATCTTTCTCAGTCAACCCGAGGGAGTTGGACAACAATAGCTTTCTGACCAAATCATCGTATTCTTCCACTGTGTGAAAACTCCTACTTCCTGCATCCCCGTTGGAGTTCAAGTCATATTTGTTTCCTTTGATTAGTTTTGGATCTAACTGAGAGTTGAGCTCAGATCTTTCAGCTTTAGAGATGAAGCCAGCACTGCTGAGCCAAAAGTCATTGGCCAACTCATGCTTGTTTTCCATCCCAGATGAATTTTCCCAAACAAGAGAAGACAAAACATGTTCTGGAAGAATCAAATGACAACTTTTAGATCTCTCAATTTGATCATCATCAACAATTTTCTGTTTCCCTTCTTCGTCATCTTCTACACTTGTGGACATCTCCAATTTGACAGTGGTTTCAGAACTGTCAGTTCCGTCATTCATGGTCAGTTTTGATGGAGCATTTGAACCAAAACTCCTAGAATGCAAAACCAGTTCAAAGTACTGGTCGCTGCTACTTTGAGCAGATTTGATTATGTCTTCTAGCAATGGAATGCCACTATTAGATTTGGTTCTCTGCGTTCCCATGTTTCTCTCTTCATGTAAACTTAATGATCGGGCTATTACTTTGGAAGAGATGCATCCCATGGTAAGAAGGAGATGAAGGCACACCTGAAATGGGGGAAGCAGCATGAAGCGGACAGTAAACTTAAAAAATGGAAACATAAAGTTAGAAGAGGATGTAATAGCATAGTGATTATTACGAGTTTTATTGTAACAAGTACATCAAAAACTGAGGTAAATAAGTTGTTATGAGAGCTAGAACATGTTGAATGAAATAATAGTCCAGTGTTTGCCTTCTCTTAAGAATCACAGTAACAAGTGACGAAGAATGAGATTAATTAGGATTAGTTGTATTTTAATAAATTCAACAGCCAACCACAGTAGAGAAGTTGGTCATTTGGAATGAAAAAGCACTATGATGCGGATTTTTTCTCTCGTTTTCTAACACCAGATCGATCTCGGACTATATCAACTAGTGTTTTGGTTGACAAGTGGGAGTGATTTTTGGGTAAGAAGATAAACATACACGAGGCATTGAAGGGCAAATGAAGCAATTAAAGGTAGAAATTGGAGAGGGTAATTCTTACCAACACTTGGTGGGCAAACCCAGAAGTGTATGCCTGCAGATAATACAGAACTGAAATCTAAGAGCTGCTTAATCCGCAGAGTTGCAGGAATCTGAAACAAAGGAAAGAAACATTTTCACTTTTCGGACATGCCCAGAAGGCAAAAATCCAGCGTTACACCTGGAGATATTTGATTAATGGATCATTTGACAGCTGAGAGTGACAAGGTTTATGATAAGTTATGGGAAGAAGAATGAGTTAGGGTGGGGGCTCATGGCTCGATGTAAGCAGGATGAAAGAAGCTGAATATATTTGCGGGTTTTCCGGGAAAGTACGATATTGTTGTAAGAGAACATGATATGTAGGAAAATACTGCGCGTAGGAGTGATTGTGGGGTGGTTGTGCAGTGTCTGCCATTTTTGGTGATTTTAATTTGGTGAAGATGCAAGTTTGGGGAGAGGAAAGAGTCAGCATTTGGAAGAGGATGATGTGAATGGAAAGAACAGGATATTATTATATGAAATGATTTAATTATTAACAAGAAATAGAAATATGGGGTGTTACTGACCCCAGCATGGGTTGAAGGTTCAATCTTTGACATTGCTCACCTAATTCCCTCTTAAATTAATCACATTCACACCCCAATCAACGCTTTCCTCTCTCTTTTTATATAATATATATACATATTTATATATATATATATATATATATATATATAACAAGCTTAAATCTAAAAAAAAAGAAATATGCTTTTTACATTGAAAATGAGCCCCCAACAACTCGTAGATAATGCAGCTTTTTATAATTTCTATATTTTATGTTAATTGGTATGGATTATAATTATTTTTAAATTTATGAAACTTACTATTGGGTTTTAAGAATACTACTACTTGAATTTTTTTTAAATTTATTTAGGTATATTTTTCTATTTAAAAATAGAAGAAATTAACAATAATTTTAGTCCTTATACTTATTTACTATTTAAAAATTTCAATACATTTTCGCTCAAGAATTATTTCCAAAAGAGCTAGGACACTCTAAAGAAAATTATAGAATAAAAAATTGTCCGAATAAAAAAAGAAAATTATTTACTATATACAGTATGTAACACATGCAAAGTTAATCGTCACACTGTTGAGACCTGAAAAAAATATCACTGTTTTTCTTGAGAGACAACAGTATAAATTATTTTTAAAAAATTTAAGTTTACAATTAAGATTTATTTTGGGCCAAAAAAAATTTAATTAAGTTCAAACAAATGAATAATTATATTTTAAATTCCAGCTCTTGCACCTCATGAAAGGCACATCACGCCAATATTACGAAAAGAAAGAACATGACAATGAGAAAGAGTAATTTTCCTGAGTCATTGATGTGTAACTTGACTTCTTTTCTTTTTTTTTTTCCCCTTTTTTGGTAACATGCAGAACTTTCTGATTAGGTTTAGGTTCACACGCCAGGCTGCTTCATGCTACACAGTTTTTTTTTTTTTAATCCTCAGGAAGGAAAGTAATAAGATCGAATGGGCTCCAAAGTTCAGGATAATTTTTTTATACGGAAAATGGTAAAAAAAAGATCACCGAAATAGAAAAATGATAAATAAAGACCCATGACAATATTATTATAGGTTTTGACAATATTAGTATGGATTTTGACAATAATTTATGTAAACCGGTTCCTGTATACAATTTTGTTATTTTGACGGTCTATTTTTTGCTATTTTTTCTTTTTTATATTATAACATCAATTTTTTCAATCCATATCAAATGCCACGTCTAATGTGTATAATTAGTTTCTGTTAGTAACTTAACGATAAAAATAATAACAGGAGGTTTAATGTCAAAGATTAAATCATTAAAGGGGGTTGAATATAAACCTTGAAATGTCTAGGAATTATATGGAACTGACTTAGGATGTTGTATAATTCCGGTTATTAAAAAATATTATATAGGGTTGCCTGCATTTCTTAAGAAAAGTAATTGATACAAAGTCATCTTTAAAATGTTTTTATAAAACTATAGTCAAAGTTCAACTTTATGTCACAAAAACAGAAAGTAACCGCCTTTTTCTTCCAACTAATTTATCGCATGCAGATCTTGTGGTTTTAAGGTGAGGAAGTTGACTTTATAGCATATCTCAGCCAAAAATTTCTATTAAAAAAATTAAGGACAAAATCTAGATCAAATTACTTATATACTCCTCCGGTCCTAATTATAAGACCCAATTGACTTATTTGAGGAGATTAAGGAAGTAAGTTAAGTTGGTTATTTATAATAAATAAGTGTTGTCATTCCTAAAATATCCTTGCTAATTAAGTATATTGGCTAAAACTATCATTATCAGAAGGATTATCTTGGAAAAAAATGCATAAATATAAGAGACAAAATGGATTGGGGTCTTATAATTAGGACCAAATAAAAAGTAAAATGGGGTCTTATAATAAGAACTGGAGGAGTATATTAGATTAAGTTCACAACTAAATTTACAGGTAAATGTATGTATGTTTTAACAATTAACAATAGGAAAATAACTAGTGTCTATATGAAAATTCATAAATATTAATTTAGATTATAAGGGTTGAAACAGAAATTTACAAATATTCATAGGTGAATTTATAAGTGCACATATGCATTTTAACAATGAAAAACGACAAAATAACATAATAATAAGTGAGACTGAAAAATTTGGACTAATGAATATAAACAACTTGACTTAAATTTAATTATCCAAAAATAAACGTTGGCAAAAAAAAAAAAATCCAAAAACACTAACATGTATTCAACAGTGACAACAAATAGTATTTTTAGAAATTGTGGCTGTTATTAATTTTCTAAGAACAAGAAGTTGTTGCATTTGGTGAAAAGAGAATGCCTTTTTATTCATAGAAATTAAAAGAGATATACAACATGCATTTACTCAACATCGACCTGCTTTATTAATAGCCACAAACTAAGATATGGTGAACACCACTGCAGCAAAATGACAGCTTCTCAAACTAAATGTAAATAATACGTACTTGTTCACAGTGAAGAATACATCAAACTGATACAATGCACAAATTAATAGAAACTCAATCATTAAAGATAATGTGTTTGTAGATCTGATCACATTATGAAACTTAAACCTTAGTGATTCTTATTGGCTCATAATAATGATATAATGAGTTGACAGAATAATATACTAGGACGTTCGGTTTCGCTGCACAGCTGAGGTGTTGAGCCTGCACAGATGCATCTACCAGCCAACATTGTTCTGACAGATTTGATGATTTACACTGACCAACTTGGAATAACCGTTGGATCAGTTGAACAATTCAGGGCCGTTGATTTTCTGTTGTAGAGGCTCTGCACAGCACCCTGCAGAGAATCTAAACGCTGTAACCTAACTAATATTCTGATCATTCACAGCCAGCAGGAGCAAATCCAATCTTAGAATTGGAGATATCAAAGGCAACATTGAATGTCTGTTGCTGGTAATTACCAATAATGGCAATGGGGTTAGTCCCAGAGCTACCTGCAATGGCCAAACAGGTGGTCTTCTCATCAAGCTCTATAAGGGTATTGTGTCCATTAAGTGGTAGGGCAGCCCCACCCTGAAATATCATCCCAATCTCAGGCACATTCACTATCTCTTTGGCCCTTCCCTCAAAGCAAGTATCCAGTATGGAAATTCCTTCTGTGGGTTTATATTTTTTGGACATGATCTTCACAAAGGCTTCTTTTAATGCTGTATATACTGGCATAGGTAGCCTTGTGATGACTGTGCCTGAGTCTACGATGGTTGGGACCTTGTAACTTGAGGCGGCGATGCCAAGTGGCCTCCCTGCCACCGTGATGGCGGTTAAGTCAATGGAGTATAGGCTTGGGATTTTCGGATTCTTGACCATTGGGGTGAACTTGAATGGTGATTTTGCCAATGATGAGGATCCAATGGACAAGTAGCCTCCTTTGGAAGGTTTAGAGGCAGAGAAAGAAGTGGGAAGGCAATATGAGAAGGCATAACCATATTTAGTGGACAATTGTGCAAGTGCAGAGAGCTTATCATGGCCTAGCCCTAGAATACCAGAACTCTTTCCAAACAAACCTTGATTGTTCTGTCCACAACCATACACAAAACCTGGTAGTGTTTCTGATGGGGTTAGGCTTAACACGTCTTGGCTCAAATAACCAATTGAGAATGAGGAATCACCATATGCTTCCCTGTACACACAAGCACCAGATCCAACCTCACAACCAGGATCATTAAGGGTTGACTCCTTAAGAGAGGAACATGAAGGAGAAGAGCACGGGAATTTCTTGAAGGTTTTGGATCTGGAAGGATTGAATAAAGGGTCAACTTGGGGATGGCAAGAACCTTTACAGGGTTGACACTGAAGCCATGAGAGAGAACTTCCCGTGTCCACAATAAGGCTAGAGTACTGAGGAGGGGTCCCAACTCCTAATTTCACATAGTAATTGCCTGACCCTATAGACAGTCCTGATTTCAATGGGGTGCTTACAAGTTCTGGCTTGATGTTGCTCAAGTTCTTGTTGGAAAATCTTGAGCGAATCGCCTCGACTCGCTGCTCATCCTTTTCAAGGATTTTGGGTGAAAAAAATTCCAAACTTGATGTTGTGGAATGGTTGAGTTGAGACTGACCATGGTGTACTTCAAGGTGAATGCTAACTTGTTTTGGGGTCAGGCCATTATCTGCGAAATAAACAATTTACAAGTTCAATATTCTTTTATAAGATGCATAATAATGAAGAAGAGAGTAAAACCCCACCTATTTGTTCTTTTTACATCATGCTACTGCTGCAAATTTTGATTTTGTTTCAATCTCACTGAGTACATGTTCTTTCAAAGACTTTACAGTATGACTTTATTATTTAAGAAGGATGAAACATGAACAAAATCAAGTTTTCAAGTACTAATTAATAGAGCCTTACTTTTCACTTTTCAGGAAAAACCAAAACGCAACTTCTCCTTTTATCACCAATCAGATATTGCAGATATTATTCTTGTAAATGACACAAACAAGCACTTAATTGTGGTAGTTCTTCGTGATCCAATAATAAGAGTAAGCCTTTGCTAATTCTCCATAAGAACACAAACAACAGATAGTTAAACTTCAATTCATTATTAGCAAAGCGGGCCATTTAAAAGAGCAGTACTGCGTCAAGAAACATTCAAAAATTCAACATTCTTTCCCAAGATGAGTGTTGCTCAGAGAAACACAAATAAGAGATTTGCATATGTGTGTACGTGTGTGTGGAGAAAGGAAAGCATATAGATTTATGTAAAGAGACATGCCTTGAAATTGAACAAGGGAAGATGCTAGCAGAAGATGAGCAGAGAGAAGCAGGAAGCAGAAGAAGAACTCCATGTTTGTTTTGTTCTTCACGGGTTTTGAGAGATTGAACTTATGCAAGTTTCCAAGTGTCTTCTCACCTTCACATGTTACATTCAGTCTATCTATCTACCTTTGAGAAGATTTGACATTTTGTCCTACTAATTATGCAACTCCAAGAAACAGTACCGCAACCACAAAGCTAGCTCAGTGCCACGGTTTTAGAGGTTATTTTCTGTCCCTCCAACCACTAAAAATACATAAATCAAGTTGACTATGAAAATAATGTATAAATGTGTTGAATGTGGATCTCCATTTATTTATTTTTTTAAAAAATATTGCTAGTATAGAATTCAGATATTGAAAGTAAGACGCACTGATTAAACATTTGGGGTCCTTTTTAGGCGAATTATCATCTGAATTGTTGAATTATTCCAGATTTATTACAGGAGGATGAAAAACTCAATTAAAAAAAAATTGAATTAAGGGAAGAAATGGGTATGGGTGTGTCGGCAGGCTGGCATTTATTGGAAGTCGATGACAAACGAATGCGAATGGTTTCTCTTCTCAAATATTAATTAATTGATTAATTCACTTTAACAAGACGGATGGAGACATGCAACTGTATAATGCATAGATGGGCCTTCAAGCTTTCATTTACGTATATGGCCCCCTAGCCTTGCCTTTCCTTGCTGCACCTACTAAATTACCACCACATAAAAAAACATGATTAGCTGATTTAAAACTTGATATTATATACGTATTGATATTTCATTAACAAAATCATGCTATATCTGAAAGTTATTTGCCTATAATCTATAATTCAAAAAATTAACTTAAAGAGAGTTTTGCAGTGATCCCCACACCCTCCTACTTATCGGGGCTTGACGTCTGGGTATAGGTCACACGTTTCAGCACCATCTATTTTCGGAACTAGTTGATTCAATGTGTGTAAAATAATCTATAGGAGTTTATTTAATGTTGCATGTTATACTTCCATTAATTGAGATAAAAAGAATTATTATGAAATTAAATTATTTGTATATAATCTGAAGTAGAAGACAACTCGCCATATTAGAACTTTAGTCATATATGGTTATTCATGTCATTATCCGCTTCATGTTTTGTTGAGTACCTTTATATTATTAGGTTATGTTTCTTGAGTAATCGTTTTTTTCTTCTGGCCAACGGTTTCTTAAATAGTTTTACACATTATAAAACTCAACTTCTTATGTCTAGGACATTGATTTACGGGCTAATCAACTATGATTAAACCGATTATATGTTTGTGGCAGTTTGTGGTGTAAAATACTTATAGCACGTAAGTACTTAAAATTTAATTTAGTTAATAATTATATCTCCTTAAAAGGTATGCCGAGGTTGTTTTTTAATAGGAAAATTATACTACATCTAGTCCTAAATAAAATATCTATTTTATAGTATGATTCACTCTTCAAATTATATATTATATCTAGAATCAAAGGTAGTAACCATTAATGATTAAAATTTAGAATAATTTTACTTTTAACTTGATATATTCTCAAATCATGCTAATAATAAAGTACTAAGATAGTATGAGAATGAACAGTTCCGACCAGCACTATAGACATAAAAGAGATGCTATAAGCTACGCGATATTATATCAGTTTTGTTAAAAATCTGTTTCAATCACTTCTTCTCATACGATATACTCTACTTGTTTTCCCAATATTTTCAAGATGAATCCTATCATATTATTTTATGTAAATAAATCCTAAAACCTTAAACACCGTTGTACATATATTCCCCTGAAACATGGATCTTCCAAAATCAAGATAAATTCAAATTAAACAGCATTACAGATTGATACAGGGATAATATCACATGACCGAGCCTGAAAAGACCGCGTGGATAGCTATGATTGGCAATAGCAGCATTCAAAATCCAAGCGCATCACACCAAAAGGTGGGGGTGGTTAGCTGAATTGTTTTAGGATTCAAACTTCTGCTTCTTGGAGAAGCTGAAAAGAATTCAAGTACATCAGCGCCTAAATGCATTGCCTTCACCTGCTTCGGACCTACCTTGAGAGTAATGTGTCCGAAGGCGGACACTCTCCGCTATTGATGAGCTCCCACCTTCAGCAGCACCATAGACACTCTTGTGCGCTGCATCCAAGAAATTCCTACCACCAGATGTACTACTCTGGATGACTTCTTTTGCATCATTCTCCTCTGCCTTCTTTAACCGTTTCCACCTCTGGTCTTCATGCAACTCAGCAGCCAATTGCATCTGCTTGAGTTTAGCAGCTCGCTCTTCTTCTGAAAGTTTTGGTACTGCATTTCTTCGCTTATACTGTGACGATCTATTAGAGCTAGAATCAATGAAGCTCCTATCTTCCCGCTCACTCTCCCTGCCACTTTTAAAGGTATCACCATTTGACTGACCATCTGAAGCATATCTTTCTGACTTGGACTTGCTATAATATCTGTCATCAGTTTTTTTATTATAGTCTCTTGTACCTCTTTGCCTTGGACTGCGGCTGGGGGACTTCTCTATGTATTTTCTATCTTCGTTGTGCTTCCTCTTTCTTCTCCCCTCCTCTTCACCAGAATCATACTCTGAATCTGAGTGGGCTTTATGATGCTGCTTATAACCGTGACCTGTCTTCCTCTTTCTCCTTTCCGAAGGGTCATCTTCAGGATCAGACGGGTGTCTTGATGATGAATGCTTGTGATGCTTTGAACTACTATGACGATGCTTCTTTCGTTCCTTTTTGTCAAGAGTTTTCTCTTCAGGTTCTGTTCCTTTAACCTGCAAAGTTGCCACCGACAATTTAGGAAGGGTCATGTGTCGAACATAATGTCAAACAAAGCATCAATTTATTATTACTACCGAGGACAAGAGGTAGAATTTTTTTTTTTTTTTGGTGAAAAAATTTTTGGAAAGGGATTGGGCTCACCCACGATCCAAATCGCAGGGCGAAATCTCCCTTCCTCCTAGGTCATACCAATGTTGGGCAAGGTGAACCGTTAATTATCCTCAGGCATTTACCTAGGCACCCAGGAGCTAGGATGCCTCCCCAAGCACCGCGACTGGAACCACAACAAAGTGGTACTTTCCAGGGATCGAACACATGCCAACTTGGTCATATGTCTCACCCTTTCGCCAACTGAACCCACGGACGATGGGTAGAGGTAGAATTTATTCCTGTCTTTCTTTTCATTTTTTTTTTGTCTTTTTTGGAGGGGGGTTCCAACCTCTATATAAAAGTAATATAATTCACAACCCAAGAGCTACACCATATAACCAAAGAACACTGCTCACTGTCTGAAATAACTCATGCCTGACATTCAACCATTTATACGGATCTAGGCAAACCAAAGAAACAGGACCACAATGTAAAACAAACATCCATATTTTTTCCGTCCTATCCAAGTTTCTCATGAGGGGTAAAACCACTTAGTACCAACTCAGACCCATGACCCAACTAGCCCCAACTGGGTAAAAATACAGGATATTGACCTAATGACCTAAAAAGCAAATTTCAGAAGCTACACATGCAAGTCGCAGATGGAAACAACATAGATTTCCCTCTGAACTTGCACTAGGAAACAGATAAAATGAAGAGAGGGGGAAAAAAAAGCAATAAAAATTTCAAATAGAGCTTTGAGCGCTTGAACCTCGCACAGGGATACCCTATTTTCTGCCTAGCCCACTCTCCTTTCTCACCTCAAATTTGCCATTTTCTACACCCTTCACAGTTTTCCCTGAACAGCCTTCCCATGTCTCTCTCCCCTCAGATATTTCCCTAAGCAGTGATCCAGCCTTGACTCCCCGCACTGCTACCAAAATTCCACTAACAGCTCCTATTTGTTCTTTGAGGGAGTCCACTAGTGTCTGTCCTATAATATTGTTTGTTTTACAGGTTCTACATCAAGGCAGACCTCAGTTTGGGTCTGTTACTACAAATATGTCTTTCCCAAAGATTTAGTCTCTCTGAAAGCAGATTCAAGAAAACTTAGGATGGCTAATTTTGTAGACTCCGTTAAAAGGCTTTGGCTGCATCACTAGCCTTTTCAAGCCAAGAAGCTTGAACCAAAATTTCAATTCGTATCAAAGAAGAATTTTCTTGACATATTTACCCTCACATGTCTGTAACCTGCGTAATGCATGGCATGTTTAAATTTTATCACCAAGTCTGTGCGCGTGCACATGCATGTGGAAGAGCTTTATTTAATGCACTAAAATGAAACAGAATGATATTGCCCATGCGAGAGAGTTAATAAATGTTCATAAAAATTGGACGAAGTTTTATGTTGACTATCGAAAGCCTAACACAGCCCTTCTCTTTTATCCGGATTTGGGACTGACTAAGGATTTGGTTGCAGATAGAGCATATTAGCGTCATGTGATCTATATAATCGAACCCACCTAATGGAATAATACTTGTTGTCGTTGTTGTTGAGAAGGTTAAGACACTAAGGGGGAAAAAAATAAAACTTATTCTTTGGTATTTAAACCTACATTTTCTCAAAAACCAATAAATAAATGTTCAGCTATGGCATACATAATGGTCAGCCAAATCTGTAGCACAGCTTTACCTCTCTCAACCACTTTCTTTTTGGCTAATGAAAAGTAGGGGAGAGTATAAAGAATAAGAGAGATATGAGAGGAAAGAATATGGGAGAAATGTAGTTAGTGAGCGCTGATCTGCAAGAGCCTCTTATACTGAGGATACAAGTACAAGAAAACAAATTAGCAACAAATACAACAGCAGTAGCAGCAGCAAAGCCTTATGGGAGAACTGCTATAAAGTCCCAAGTAGGCACATAATTACTAAAAAGTTTTAGTGAGAACAGAGCATCATACAATGCAAGTTCTAGCATAAGAAATGACAACAGGGATTTTTTGGTAATTATTTTCTTGCCTCAGCACCTCCTAGTAATTCTCCCAAGCCTTGTCCCACTAGTCATTACAAAAACTATTCCCCCTAATTACTTGCGATCAATCACTATCAATTCTAATAATTTACAACCAAATCCTAACCAGAAAATATCATAATCAACAAATCATGATCAGGACCATAATTCAATACTAAGTCAGTCGTACCCCCTCGCTCCCATTTAATCATCCAGTAAAACTGTTCATGAGTGTCATTTATAAACAGCTAACTGTTAAAGCAATACGGCTCAAGTCACAGACAGATGATTAATATTTCAAAGCAATTAAGTTCTTCAGCAATTCAGTTAAAGTGCTCCCAGTCTAAAAGATTACGTACTGATTTTTTAATCATGGCCATCTTGATGGGGTTGTTTTTTATTTTTGCAAGTGCTTCCTGCTCACGCTGGCGAATCATGAGCAATGGATCAGAATGAAGCTTTCTCCAAGCATCATTGGCTGAGTGAGGCTTGTCCTCAAATAAAGCACCAGGAGCAGTTTGCTGCTGCTACAGATCCATCAAAGACGAAAATATCAGAAATCATACATTTTTTTGGCCATAAGAAGTCATACATTAAGAAAACACAAATTGACTGTAGGAAGACTTCAATTCAATCAAGTACATCAAATACCTTAGATGCAGAAGCCGAGGAAGAAGGTGCGTCACCGGCATCGGGCTTCGGGAAAGCTTCGAGGGCCTTAAATCCTTCAGAATTCTCAGTCCTCCCTACGGATAAACCAGAATCGTATAGAAACTCCAATCTCTCCTGCTTACTGCAATCAAAATCAGTAAAATATTTCCTTGATAAGAAAAAAAGGTTCCTTCATGCATAAAGGATTAAATATCCCACACAGAAAAGTGTCATTTTTTTTAAATAAAGGAAATCAATCCGCACCGGACATCAAAAAACCCTAATCGAAAACCAAGCGAGGCCAGAAAAGAAAAAATCAGAAGAAATCAAGAAGAAACGGCACTGAAAGGAAGGAATAACAAAAAATAATACACATCTACAACCCTTATAAAAAACTAACCCTGACCGCCAAAGGAAAATCCAAACCAGATCAAATCGAATCAGGAAAAAAGATAACAGCATAAATAGAGTGAGATGCAAAACACTTACGGGACCAAGCCTGCCTTCTCCTGAAGAAGACGAAACTCCGTACGCTCTCTCTCCTCTTGAATTTGCTTACGAAGCTCCTCCAGCTTCTTTTGCTCGGCATCATGCTTTTGCTCCGCCTTCCAAACGTTCTCGATATTCCTTAGGCTCCCCGTATGCCACCCCTTCTTGTTCAGAAACTTCAGCGCCATCTTTGATTTCTTCTCTCTTCACCAGAATATCCCCCTTGGTTCCGTCTATTGTCGCTGAAGAAGAGATCACAAACGCGAGCTTCGCTCCAGTACAGGCGGCGCACACAACAGAGGCAAAGGCCCCGCCTTAATAATTTATCTCAATCAGTAGCCACGCTGCCATGCCAGGCTATGCGGAGGTATGGGGTTTAAAAAATATTTTTAAATTTGTTATACATGAGTCGGTTATGATAAACTAATTCCAACGATAATCATCTCATAGAGAGATATTTTTATTAGAGCAGATATTTTATTTTAATTAATTTTAACTAACAAAGATTTATTTTTAAAATATTATAAACATAAATAGAAAAAATTGTGATAAATCCCTCATTGTAAAATTAATTAATAAATGGTTCCAAGGATGATGATTTGCATAAAACATTACGATTAATTTGCGCATGAAAAAGATGTATTTCATATTAAAGTAGTTCAATTGCACAAAGAAAAAATATCGCATAAAGAAAGATGATTGCACAATAGAAGATGAATTATATGCAAAGAAATACAAGTAATAAGTTATATGCAAGGGAAGTTAATAGCCAAATTAATTTTTCAATAAAAATATGTTAATATAATTTTTTATCCTTAAAATTTGAGCTCATTTTGGTTTTAGCTCCTCAAATTTCAAACACATGGTTTTAGTATCTAAAATTAGTATGTCTTAAAACCTTACTCCCTAGAGATATAATAGTGTTAAAATCAGCCAAAATGTCATAAATGGTGCTAAAGTGCTTATGTGAATTCACCAGATGGCACTTAGCTGGATCCTTTGTAGATAACAAAAGGGGGAAAAGGACATATCCTCAAAACGTAGCTATTTGACCCTCTTTTTTACTTTTTGGCTATTCATTTGAAGAGTTATTCACGTTTTGAGACTCAATCCCTTTCTATACAATTGTTCTATTATACACACAAGATCTAGCTAGGTGTTATCTAATGAGTTCACATCATCACTTTAAAACTATTTACAAGACTTCAGTAAATCTCAACACTATTACATCTCTAGGGACCAACGTTTTAAGACAAACTAAATTTTAGGGATTAAAACCATGAGTTTAAATTTTGAGAGACCAAAACCAAAATAAGCTTAGATTTCAAAGACAAAAAATTATATCAACGCATAAAAATTTATCCCCGATTTCCCATGTAAATACTAAATATGATTATAATATTATTCAATAGCACAAATATCATAATAATAGCTCAATCTCTTCAACTTAATTTGGAAATAATTTAAGAGCATGTATGGTTAGAAATAATAATATCTATTGGGTTCATTTTGGGCCTATCCGACCCCATCAAACAATAGTGACTGCTAATGAGCAATTTAGGGTTTGTTAGGCTCAATGAGAGGAAGAGATGGAGAGAGATTTTAATAGAGGAAAAGAGAGGAGAGGAGAGTGGAAGGATTTTAATATTACCTTGTTTGGATTTATAAAAAGGAGGGGAGAGAATGAGTTTTAATATTACTTTGTTTGGTTTATAAGGGGAGGGGAAGAAAAAATATTTTAACATGCATAATTTTGCCCTTATTTTATTTAAAATTATTTTTTCAAATTTTATATAATGTTTAATAAAATAGAATTGTAAATAAGATTTAATATATTGAGTAATACTTATACCAAAATTTTAATATACTCTAGAGTGCAAAGTATTATTGAAAAGAAAGTTGAAATAATGTTCAACCACAACTTGTACTGTATTCCATCTTTGAATGAAATATTTGGTCATGCAAAGGAGAGAGTAGCGTCTAGAGAAAAAGAGAAGGATTTAAGGTAGTATAGGTATATTAAAAATAAATATGGGTATAATAGTCACAACATGGCAAAATATTATTATTTCCCTTCAAATCCTCCCAATTTTGGAAGGGAGGTTGAGGAGGGGAGGGGAGGAAAATTTTTTTAAAATTTTTATAATTTTTTCTTTCATCCTAAAATTTGTGTGTTGCTAAACAAAGAGAAATGATTAAAATCTTTTTCCCTCCCATTTCCTCCAAATTCCTCGTACCAAATGCACCTTTACGGTACGGACTGAGTGTGGAATGGAAGTCTACACATGATTTTTGTCATATAAAGATGGGAGAATTACCAAGAAATCTTAAAAAAGAATTTTAATTACCAAAATGTGTGAAATTCTGCATAGGATATTTACTGGATTGGTGGCGCTGCAAGAATTAATGGACAAAAAGAAGAAGAACATATATAAAGCTAAGAATTCATTGCTCTAAAAATGCCGTACGTGTGTTTTATAGTACTCTGTCATGATTATTAATTGGTAACTGACATGAAGTAGCAATATCAAGTCATATATCACTCAAAAGAGACATAAATTATAAGTACACCCAATCAATCACAGGCTCACATTTGGAAATGCAAGCAGAAGGAAGCCCTCAGAAGGTACAAAGAATCATCTTTTTAATTTTCTCTGCCACCTCTATCCCTCGTTGATAATTCATCATCGATAGATCGTAATAGTAACTTTATAGAAAGAAGAAATTAAATTCAATGTGATAAAACATATTCAATACATATTAAACATTGATTGCATAAATAGTCGATCAGTCAGATTCCCATTAAAAGAATCGAAATACCAAATTTTTGGCTTGAAGGGATTGACCATAATCAGCATTTAGGTTCCTCTAAGTACAATAAAGATAATGAGAGCGATTAATTAGAAACTATTATAAAATATAAAATTTAGTATACTTACCCTTGGTAATAAGGTACCAAAAAGAAAGTGTCCCTATTTTTTATTGCCCTTGAAATGAAGATATCCACTAGGTACCTCGATAAGCCTTGCTTTATATCAGAGTCGTGGCTGGCAAAAGTGTGGGGATTGATGAACCAGAACTTTTCATCATAACCGCTAAGGACAATAAAATTCTTGTAAAAGTAACTAATTACCCAAAGAAACATATTAATATAATAAATGTTCTAAGTAATTAAGTATTTAATCATGGTTTGAAAAATACCTTATACAAAAGTTATAGGCATTCGTGTTAGCTATTTCATGCGCTAGAATTTCTTTCAGTACATCATTTGTGACATACTCAGATATGGCTCTACTATAGACCTTTGGCTCAAAGTCGAGAGGAATCATCAAGTAGTGGCGGTGTTCTAATCTTGCCCACTTTATATGTTCCTCAAGACATATTCGATATCTTGATAACACTGTGAGAATATGCTTAGAGGGCTTTTTCTATGAACATGACAATGACTGATCTCCTAATAGACTCTTTTTGCCCTTAGACCAACAAACATATAATTAGCAATTAAAACAGAATTTATACATTATTTTAAATTAGTTGAAGCTTTCGACACACACACATCTTTTTAGGCGATGATAATGTAATAAGATGTCCAGGCTAAGGAACAACACTACGCAGAGGTTGGGCCACTGTCTTTGCATCTGGGGTAGGCATATGAAGGGCGTAGTTACCATTTATGGCAATGCTCAATTGTACCCTTACGTGATCAGCAAGGAGAGCCATATTATGAATCATGATCTCTCTCGATAAGTTGAACATGCGGCCTATGGCGATGGTGTGATGTTTAGGGCTAACTACCACACACTGAATGTTTGCTTCACCCTAAGCAAACATATATATGTTATTTAGTTTGTTTAAAAAATAATTAAATGTGATAATATAAATACAAGTACCATTATACCTCAGGTAAAGAGGGGAATGTGTAGCTGTCTTTCCTGTTTGGGCTGAGATTTAAAGCTGGCTGTGGTGCTTGGCCCTTGATCAATTGATCAATCAAGAGCACTTGTGTTGACCTACTCCTTTATCCAACGCATTTCCTCCTTCAACTCCATAAACTCAACAGAAGAAAGCATGTTTGATGTTAAGGGCTTTTGTCTAGCCCCTAGCCCCAAAATAAGCTTACTTTGTGACTCTGAAGCTAACACCCTTAAGACGACCGAGGTGGTCAAGAGTCCCTAGTGCCATCCTCAATATATCTTGATCATCTGATGGATTGCTTCTTTCTTAGGAAGCCTCCTGGGACATAGTTTTCTGTGCAGCAAATATTGTTAGTATTGCTACTTTAGGATATTAATTAAACAAGAGTGCACATTAAAACTTACCATCCTATTGACATCTCCTTCATGTAAGGATTATCAATTTGTCTGTCTATATTTTTTTGGCCAATGCCCATAGCATTAGACAGGATATAGTAACGTCTGATCCCTCATTTTCAGTCACTTCTTTCTCGAGCCTTGCATACCCCAAGCACCTTTTCCGATAGGGATATTCATTCTTCTTACCCTCTTATTATTTTGGGTGCTTAATTCCCATGAAAACAAAGAAGATTTAGGTGAATACATTAAATATTAAATACAATTCATTTTAGAATGGAGAATAAATGTTACTTGAAATTGCTTTTTGCGACATGATTGAACAAAAGCAGCTCAATCCTCTTATTTGACCACTTCTCGTATCAGGAGAGGAACCTCAGACTTGTTAGTTGAGAAAGGATCCTTTAAGTATTTCTTTGTAATGAAATATCAAAATGAGTGTAGTACTATTCCAGCCTTTCCTAAAACATAATTCTTTTTACTCTCATCGATGTAAAATCTTGACTATAAAATTCACAAATCAAACGATTAGTTTAAAGTGTCTTATGAAACAAGCAAATTTGAATTGTCATAATAATATCTTACCAGTATATTTTACCAGATAGTATCCCTTATTACACGATCTACCTTCCTCTAGTACTGTACAGTGATTGGTACAGTGCTTCTTATCATAGTGCCAATATAACTAATAAACTTATTAGATTTCATAGCTGGTCTCTTCCTATTCCATTGCATAGCAACCTTGTTTCTCTCTGACCTCGCTTTTACCATCTCTTTAATGATATAAAGCCCTCTCTGTATATGTTGTGCCTCTTCTTGTAACTGTTGTTCTTGTTCAGTGGTATTAGTGGGCTGAGATGGATTATCAGTGCTAGATCTAGTATCATCAACTATCTGTAATGAGATTAAAGCACATAGCATTAAATGAGTGAATAAAATAAAGTCATCAGTAATATAAATAAATCAAAAAAAATCAAATCTCGTAAAAGTTAACTCAAATGATAATAAAGAGAATTTACATAATCAACTATCCCTTTTCCCCTTTTTAGTCTTAGCTTTTTATATGTTTTTCTTAATTTGAATTGTTTTTATCTTCTTGTGAAGTACTTTCCCTTTTCTTGAAATCTATATTCCTTCACTGTGAATTTGTGATCATGCCTGACGTACATATATTCATCTTCATTTGAAAGATCTTCAAGATGTCCCTTGAAACGGATCATCGTTAAATGCATTGCTTTCATATCTCATCTCCTCATTCATTTTATTGGTCAACAAGACAATAGACCATTCTTTAGTAGTAGGATCTAAAACATAAAAAACTTGTCTAACTTGTATAGCCAAAATGAAAGGCTCTTCTTTATACCTTTTCTTATTCAAATTCAACTGTATGAATCCTAAGTCATTAACCCTGAATACATTATTATTATCCACCCACTTGCAACCGAATATTGCAACCGCAAATCTAATATAATCCAACTCCCAAATATGCTCAATCACCCCAAAGTATGACATACATGCATAGATAGGGTTTTTATCTTTGGCCCTCGATATATGCATGGTATTAGTTACAAGTGTTGCACCACTGTTTTGCATTTTACTTCGATTATCCTGCTTTTTAGTATAGAAAGTAAACCTATTGATGACGTAGCTTGTGAAAGAAAATATATGTTTGCTTGGTCCATGTGCCACTAAAAAAATTAAACTAGGATCAACATTATAACTGCACTGCACGTGCTCTTTCAACCATGATATAAATTGTTTATTGTTTGCTTTGGCATACTAACTTTTCAGTTTATTGTGATGATCCCTCTTGAGTTCATTAAAATGCTTGTCCATATAGTCCTCAATCTCTTTAAAATTATGCAATACATATAGGTGTGCTTGCTCCCACTGTTAGTCTGAGATAGTGACAACTTCCTTCCCTATAATCCCTTCTCTACCTATTCTTCCCTTATGTCAAGATACTGGTATCCCAAAATCACTTGTATTTTTTAAGTATTGGGTAGAAAATTTAGCAGCTTCTTCACAAATATAGCATTTGATGATACCACCCTTTGGCCGACTTTGATTTTTCACACACTCTTTCAATATCTTCATGTAATGCTCAATTGAGTATATCCATCTTAAATATTCTGGGCTACATAGTTGCACCTTTCTAACTAAATGAATGGTTAGGTGGACCAGGATATCAAAAAATACAAGAGGAAAATACATTTCAAGCTCGCACAATGTTACTATGATTCATGTTTGCAATCTCGGCAATTTATTGGGATTAATTACTTTGCTGCAAAGAGACTTGAAAAAGAAATATAGCTTTATGATTGTAGCTCGCACCTTATCAGGTAAAATAGCATGTATTGCTACCGGAATAAAGTTTTCCATCAACACAGGGCAATCATGAGATTTTAAACTCTTTAGCTTCAAATCCTTAATTGAAACATGGTTGCTAATGTTAGAAGAGTAACCTTTTGGTATTTTTATTGTAGCAAGAAGCTCATAAAACTAGTTTTTTTTTTCTTTTTTAGATAGTGTGTGAGCAGCTAGACGAAAAAATGTACAAGCTTTCTTATCATTTGGTTCTAATTCCTCCCTTATCTCCATCTCGGTCATGCATAACTTCACTTTTATGCCATCATTGGTCTTCCTTATAATATGGTGTAACGTGCTAAAAAGATTTTCACATACATTTTTTTTATATACATAACATCAAGAAAATACCTCACATCTAGGGTCTTCTAGTAAGGCAATATAAAGAAAGTAGACTTCTTCTTCTATCCGCTTGTCCAAACATGCTTGGAAAAAGGTTTGCCAAATTCACGCTTCATATCTTTCGCCTTATAAAAAACATCCTCCCCAGTTAACAGTGTAGGTGCCTTACCTTCTTCTAAATTCCCATTGAATTTTTTTTTTAAATGCCGATGAGGATGATCATGATGGAACCATCTATATAGGAATTTTTCATACCATGTTTCAACTTTATTGAATATGTGCCCTCTTCACAAATGAGACATCCAAGTTGGCCTTTAATGTTATACCTGACATATTGCCATATATAGGAAAGTTGTTGATTATACCAACAACATGACTTTCAACTTGAATGTTTCTTCCTTATATACATCATATACATTAACCCTACTCTCCCACAATAGCTTCAAGTCTTCAATTAGTGGAGTTAGGTATATATCTACGTTATTCTCTAGTTGCTTTGGCCTAGAGATTATCATAGACATCATGAAATACTTCCGCTTCATGCATAGTCATGAAAGAAGGTTATATATAAAAAAAATCACTGGCCATGTATTGTGGGTACTGCTTTGCATGTCATACAGGTTCATTCCATCAATAGCCAATACAAGACGTAGATTCCTATTTTCTTTCCCAAATTCAAGATACTTAATGTCAAACATCTTCTAAATGCCGAAGTATGCTGTCTTTAATCCTTTCATCAGCATGCCACCTTAGATTTCTCACATCTTCTTCAATGTTATACAAGTATCTGAATCTTAGTACAATGAGAAAATACCATAACACTTTCTTCGGGTTCTTTTTGTTCTATTGGTAGTATGAGGCATTATACTTAGGACACTCAGTTAATGATTTATGTTCCTTCCTAGACAAAATACAATTGTTAGGACAAGCATATATCTTCTCATAGCTTAGGCTTACAAAGCGCAACACCTATTTTACGTCATACATTTTGCTTGTAAGTTCATTTTCCTTCGTTAGCATTTGTTTCAGAAGCCAAAGCAATTTTGTAAAGCTTGTGTTACTTGTAACATCCTAAATATTATCTTAATATAAATTTTTATTATTTCAAAAAAATAAATAATAAATAAATAATTAAATAATATAAAATAATAATATTTTATTATCATAAATAATAATATTTTATTATTAAAATAAAATAAACCACTCAGCTTTTCCACCAAATTTGGTGGAAAAAATAAGGGCATTTAAGAAGAAAAAGAATTTGGGAGAATTGGTCATTTATTGAAGAAAGAAGTTTGAGGAGTGTGATTAATAAACGAAGAAGGAAAAATGAAGAGGAGACGGTTAAGTGTGAAGGATAAATGGGAGGAGGGAGGTGATAGATAGAGGAGAAAGAGAGAGCAAGGGGCAGAGAGGAAAAGAGAGAGCAAGCGTGCTGAGCTGCAGAGTACGTGATAAGCTTTGAGAATCATTTAGGTATATAAAAATATTTCTTTTTATTAAATTTTCTTTATGAATATTTTTTATATATTTAGAGCTTTATATTAGTAGTATCATTATAATATTTAGAGAAAATTTTGCAATTTGAGTATGGAGTAAGTAGTGAGTTTTGACAATATATGACCGTAGAAATTTAAAGATATCTTATTAAGGAATTTTGATCGATATATATATATATTCATTGATTGTTTTAAGAATTTTAAATTAAGATTTTAGTTGAAAAATGTATTATTCAAGACATACAGAATGTTTTTATCGATTAAATTTAAGTTAAATAACTTATTTGGGTTATTTAATATATTATTAAGATTTTAATTGGTTTAAAATATAAAATAGGTTAAGGATGTATTATTAGAAAGATTTTGAAGCTGAAAACTTAAGTTATAAATCGATAATTTTACACAATTAAATAAAATCAATATTTATTTATATTTAAATGAGTTATTGGGGTGGAGAGAAAAAAGTTATTTGAAGTAAGAATTTTTTTATAGTAAATATATGTATATATTAATAATAATAATTATGTGTAATTTAAGTTATTTGTTTGTATGTATATTAAATTATATCTATATTATTTGTAGATTATCTTATACTTCGGAGTCTTTAATTTGTGGTCTTATTACTTAAGCTCTAAGGTTAAGTTTGGAATAGGGGTAACCAGGGTTAATTTATTTTATATGTTTGATATGAATTGTAAGGTTTTCTTAACTTTTTATATTTAATTAAACTGCGAAGCCTATGTTTATTTTTAAAATATATATTTTTATATATTGTAATTGGTGAAGTAGAAAGTATGTTAACTTAAATATTATTGGCTTGCGTTGTTTAAATGTTTGTATCATGTTAATGAGTAGAGTTAATGTTATGTGATGAATTGTGGGATATATGTGTTAATTAAATTTTTATATTTTGATTACGCATTGTGGTCATAAATGAAGATTAAGATTTTATTATGTGGATGATAACTATTCTTGAAGCTTGTGTGACATGCCAGCACTATTGATCATAGTGGTTGACCTTATTGTCAGGCTTATGTAGTTCTTTTTTTTCCTTGGCTTGGAATTAAGAATGAGCTCTTGGGTAGACACCTCTTACACCATAGTCTATTCTTAGGCGGTGTAACGTCCACCACTTACTAACCAGAACTAACCATGATAGAAAAGATTAAAACTAGTAAACATACCCTATCATGGTTATTTAAGAGCAATCACATCATTAAAGGGCTAACCATGATAGAAAAACATTCGACCTTAATTAAGACTATCATGGTTAGAAAAAGAATAACCTATAGTTGTAATCATGGCAAACATGGTTATAAAACAATATGCCTTTGAATGATAAATTATAATAGCAGTTTAGACTTGACTATCTTAGTCAACACTAGCAACAACTAAACTTGCCAAAATTGCCATTATCACATCGTGGATCCACAATAATTCAATCACATGCAATCTAAGGTCTCAAGCCCACTACCAGCACCCTATTCCAATGTCCAAACAAAATAAACCAAAGATAGAAATATAATACGTTTATTTAGTCAAACGACATAAAAATATAAGAAGGTAAAATAAGTTCCAAATAAATGCAGTCCTGATGCGTGGCAATATACGAAAAGATTACATAAAATAAGGTCCAGAAGCTCTACACTGCCAGCTACAGTTATTGAGCCTCAGGAGTCTTCCCCGAAGGTCCCGCTAACGTATTGTTTCCTGAAAATGGTAAAGCAACAGGAGTGAGACAACGTCTCAGTAACTAAATCCCTACCTATCCCACACCCTAGCATGGGCTAGCGAGGTGTCAGGTGGGATACACAGAGTTAATAATAGTTGATAAACATTTATTTAACATTTAAACTCACAATAATCATACAAGACAAATATTTCCACCAGTCTCATGCAATGGATACATTTCAAAAGAAATAACATACTTGTCATTTATTTAAAAGATATAAATATCAATGAATATCTCATGTCATATGCAATTCCTGAACCCAAACTCATCCTTATATCCTCCTTATTTCCGCCGACTGGACCCATGGGCTAAGTTCTTTCCATTTAACTGGCAACTCTAACAAGCTCACCACACGAATGATGTGGACCGGCCAAAGACCACAGAGCACTCGGTGGACCATGGGTCCCCCCCTCGAAGAACTAGTGGGGTGTCGCAGTCCCTCGAAGAACTAGTGGGACAATAATAGCAGCCAACCATAGAGCTCCGTATGGAGGCTAATACCACGTGGCAAGTATATGAATCTCAATAACTCCAATTATCTCCTTTCCCCACCCAAAATAGATGCACAGGGTTCAACATGACACATTTATATGCATAATCAACAGAATTTCATAATAGCACATCATAATCATGATCACCAATTTCTTGCAATACAAACTATGTCAATCCTTTTTAAAATAGCATCCCACAAGACAGTTCATATAAAACGTAATATACTTTTATAGAATTAGTTATCAAGCCGCTCACCAACTTCATACTAGAGCATGCAACAGATAGAAATTTAGTTACCTGGTCTCCTAGCTATCAATCAACTACAACCAGAGTCCAACCTCGAAAATGCCACAATAGAGTTTATATCTACAAACAAAATTAAAATATTATCTCTATAGTATTAGAGTAGGCTACTCACAAAATTCTAGCCTCTAACTCCTTCTCTAAAAGCTTTAATTTTACTCAGAACTCTAGCCTAAAAGACATTTCTCTAAGGTTTGGAATAAGAACATATATATATGTGATTTAGACTCGATTCCTAAATTTCCTTACTTAAATATCCTTTAATTATTATATTATTTTATTAGAATCATCAAATTCATAATGGAAATAGACAAACTATAAATTTATAACTTATATTCCATCTTCGAAAGACTTAGACAAATAGACTTAGTACGACCCAAGTTATTCTCACTACAGAAGTTAAACCCATAATCTAACCGTTGAATTCAATTTCCTATCCATCATGATACTATCCTCCAAATTATAGCTCAATCTAACGGTGAATAAACTTTAAAATGCTAATTTACTATTCAGGACTCTATCTGCTAAATCCAAAAGATATAAGTTAAAAACGTACCTAATAACTTGTAACTCGGAGATCAAAAGGGTGATCCGACCGTTGAAATTAACGATTTGGATGTCCCAAATGGACCGACCAAATTTCAGTCCGATCCAACGGTTAATAAAATCAAAACTAGCACTTTTCTGAGACTACCTCAGATATGTGCGAAAATTATTTACTTACTCCAAGCTCCACTCACTAGCTCCTATATATAGGCTCCTCAAACTCCTTCACTCTAAAGATTAGTCGATGTGGGACTTCTATACTATGGTTTAATTTTCTAGAATATCATCCACACACACACAATCACACACAAAACATTATTAAAATAATAATAATAATAATTTGCCTATATCTAACTTCTTTTTTTTTTTTTTAACTTAATACTAAAATATATTTATTTATAATTTAATTAAATAGATAAAAAAATAAGGATGTTACAGTTCTCCCCACCTAAAGAAATTTTGTCCTCAAAATTCAATAAAGGATGACGTGTTCATACCTTTATCGAATAGATGAGGATAGTCACGACGCATTCTCTCCTCAGTTTCCCAAGTAGTATCCCCATGTGACATGCCCTTCCAGAAGACTTTAAGGAGTCTAATAGTCTTATTCCGCAATTCCTTATCCTTGACATCAAGGATTCTCTCTGGTTCTGCTTTGTAAGTCAAGTCTTCTCGTAGTTCTACCTCTTCTAATTCTATAACATGTGATGGGTCCGGCTGGTATTTCTTCAATTGGGAAACATGGAATACATCATGTACCTTTGACAAGTGTGGAGGTAGTGCAATGCGGTAGGCTACTGACCCAATTCTTTCTAGGATTTCGTACGGTCCGATGTATCTGGGTGTCAACTTTTTAGCTTTAATGGATCTACCAATACCGGTAGTAGGAGATACCTTCAGGAACACATGATCCCCTACCTCAAACTCTAGCGGCCTTCGTCTTTGATCGGCGTAGCTTTTTTGTCTACTTTGTGCAGTTAGCAACTTTTGTTTGATTACCTCAATCTTCTTGGTGGTCTCATCCACATACTCAGGGCCAATAATAGTCCTTTCACTCAACTCTGTCCAACACAATGGCGATCTGCACTTTCTGCCATATAATGCTTCAAATGGTGCCATTTGTATGCTAGAATGGTAACTATTGTTATAAGCAAACTCTGCTAATGATAAGTGGCTATCCCAACTCCCTCTAAACTCAATAACACATGCTCGAAGCATATCTTCCAATGTTTGTATGGTTCTTTCGGTTTGTCCATCAGTCTGCGGGTGGTAAGCTGTACTAAAACACAATTTGGATCCCATTGCCTCTTGTAACGATTTCCAAAATCCTGATGTGAACCGGGGATCGCGATCTGAGACTATACTTACCGGGGTTCCATGAAGTCTAATTATTTCTGAGACGTACATCTGTGCTAGCTTTTCCATCGAGTAGTTCATTTTAATGGGTAAAAAGTGGGCGGACTTTGTTAACCGATCCACAATAACCCATATGGCATCAAAACCTGCCGGCGTTCTTGGTAATCCCGTAATGAAGTCCATAGAGATACTCTCCCATTTCCATTTGGGTATATCTAGATTTTGCAACAAACCTGGGGGTTTTAAATGTTCGATCTTTACTCTCTGACAAGTGAGACACTTCTGTACATACTCCGTCACATCTCGCTTCATCCCTGGCCACCAATATTGTTGTCTCAAGTCATGATACATCTTGGTGGCTCCTGGATGCATGGTATATTTACTTCGATGGGCTTCCTCTAGTACCAGCCTCTTAATTTCTTCATTACCTGGAATGCACACCTTCCCTTGGTATCTTAAAATACCATCCTCCCCAAGGCTATAATCCTTTACCTCTCCTTTCTGTAGCTCTTTCTTAATTCTCCTTAGGTGCTCATCTTGCAATTGAGAAGCCATAAGTTCCTTCCTTAAATCAATCACCTTAACATCCGACTGTAATAAGGTAGGTGAGCTGGGAAAAACCCTGCTATCCCTCAAGCTCTCCAGTAAGTAGTACTCTCTCAGATTCATACAGAGTACGTGAACCGTTTTTCGGCTTAGGGCATCTGCGACCACGTTTGCCTTCCCTGGGTGATATCTCAGCTCAAAATCATAATCTTTTAGGAATTCTAGCCACCTTCGCTGCCGGTTGTTTAATTCCTTCTGATCCATCAAATACTTTAGGCTTTTATGGTCACTAAGTACTTCAAACTTTGAACCATAAAGATAGTGTCTCCAAATCTTAAGGGCAAATACCACTGCTGCCAGTTCTAAATCATGAGTTGGATAATTCTCCTCATGGGGTCTTAGCTGCCGTGAAGCATATGCTACCGCCTTCCTATCTTGCATTAATACGGCACCTAAACCTTTCAATGAGGCATCAGTATATAGGGTATATGGTCGATTCGGGTCAGGGATGGTAAGTACAGGTGCGGTTGTTAATCGGGTTTTCAACTCTTGGAATGCAGCTTCACACTTATCAGTCCAGATGAATGGTTGATCTTTCTTTGTCAGTTTTGTTAATGGCATGGCGATCTGAGAGAATCCTTTGATAAACCTACGATAGTATCCTGCTAATCCCACAAAGCTTCTAATCTCTGTAACTGACTTGGGTGACTCCCATTTCAGCACAGCGTCTACTTTACTCGGGTCTACTGCCACCCCCTCTGCTGAAACCACATGGCCTAGAAAGTTTACTTCCTTCAACCAAAACTCACACTTGCTTAACTTTGCATAAAGCTTGTGATCTTTCAACACTTGTAGTGCAACTCTTAGGTGTTCTCGATGTTCTGCTTCACTTTTTGAATAGATTAAGATGTCATCAATAAATACAACTATGAACTGGTCCAGATAAGGTCTAAAAATTCGATTCATGTAGTCCATAAACACTGCTGGGGCATTAGTCAACCCAAATGGCATCACCAGAAACTCATAATGTCCATATCTTGTACGAAAAGCAGTCTTAGAGATATCTGCTGCTTTAACTCTAAGTTGATGGTAGCCTGACCGCAAATCAATCTTAGAAAAGACTGAAGATCCCACTAGCTGATCTAATAGATCATCTATTCTAGGCAAGGGGTACTTGTTCTTGATTGTTACCTTGTTCAATTGTCGATAGTCGATGCACAAACGCATGCTTCCATCTTTCTTCTTAACAAACAACACTGGAGATCCCCATGGGGATACGCTGGGTCTAATGAACCCTTTCTCGAGAAGTTCCTCTATCTGTCTTTTTAATTCATTCAACTCAGATGGAGACATTCGGTAAGGAGTCTTGGATATAGGTGTCGTGCTTGGTATTAAATCAATTGTAAACTCAACTTCTCGTTCAGGAGGTAACCCGGTCATTTCCTTAGGGAAGACTTCAGGAAATTCCCTAACCACGTCAATATGATCGATTCCTTCCTCGGTATCCACTTGTATTGAGAAGAACACCGCATAAGCTTGACATCCTTTTCGTATGCATTCATCTACTTGCGCGGTGGATAAGAATATTGTCCCACTAGATGGTTCTGTAGGCACCACATCTTCAGGGAAGACAACTACTCTTTTTCTACAATCTAGCACGGCATTATTACGTGATAACCAATCCATCCCAATAATTACATCCATTCCTTGTAATGGCAAACAAATTAGATCTATTGTTGTTCTACGGCCTTTAAAGTCTAATGTAAGGTTTAAACAAGCTTGAGTAGTTCTAACAGACAAACCCGCAGGAGTAGACACACTCAAAATAACAGGCATCTCAGAGATGTGCAAATTAGAATGCAAGACATATTTATGAGAAACAAAGGAATGGGTAGCACCAGAATCAAAGAGTGCTTCAACCTTATGTCCCTGAAGGGATATCATACCTTTGATGGCGTTAGGGGCAGCACCTACTTCTTCTTGAGTAATAGCAAAGACACGGCCTGGCATTATTGATCGAGTATCCCTGGAGTTCTGAATGTTATGCTGATTCTCAGGACAATAACGAGCAATGTGCCCCATCTTGTGACACTTGTAGCATTCCCAACATTTTCCAGGATGGTTCCTTCCACACTGTAAGCAAGGTCCATGGATGGTAGGGGTTGACATCACTGATTCATGATGAGTGATCGGGTTTCTATTAGACTGAGATCTTGAGATTGTGCTCTTCTGGGCTAAGCCCTTCTGTACAGACTTCTTGTGGCTTAAACTTCGATTCTTTCCATATGGACCTACACTTCCTATGCCGTATTATTTCTCTTACTAATCCCTCCACTTGGTCCAAGGTATGAGGAAAACCGCCCTTGAGAATCCCTTCTACGAGCTTCCTCAGCCTCACGAGTCCGCCTAGCTGCAACTCGAAGGTTGGTACACATATCTCCAAAATCAGTCACTGGAACCAGGGCCAGTTGTTGCTTCAAGTCTGGTCTAGCTCTTTCTCGTAATTGCCTAGCCATCCACCCTGAGTCCTCATCCCTCCGCAACAATGTCACATACTTGGACAAGTCTATAAACTTAGCAATGAAGTCATCTTCATGCATATTGTTTTGTTGCAAGGCAAAGAACTCTGATTCCTTGTCTTGACGTAGGGCAGGTGGGAAATAGTGATCGAAGAACATCCTCTTGAATTCATTCCAAGTAACTTGTGAGTCATCAGCTGGGCTCACACTTTCCCACCAGCGCTTAGCTCGTCCCTCTAACAGCACAATAGCTACTTGCACTTTATGCTGAGTAATGCAAGGGGCAGCTCTGAAAATGGTCTCCAGTTTATCAATCCAACCTTCAGCCTCAACTGGATTCATGTCACCCTTAAATCTCGGGGGATTATGACGGCTCACATCTTTCCATACTGTTTTCATTGAAACATCCACTAGCGGGGTTTGTTGGACCGTTTCTTTCCCGCTCTCAGTACTTGGAGCACCTCGCTCTCTAGACTGCAAGTCACCCACACTCTTACTCTCAACTGGGTTTTCCTCTGGTCTGATCTCTGAATTTCTTTTTCCCATCATATCCTCCTCCAACTTCTTAAGCCTTTCTTCCACGACTTCAGCCACTACTTGTCGTAATTGCGTCAGTAGAACCTCGTTATTCTGCTGTTGAGGTTGCTCGGGTAGTTGATCATTAGGTTGATTAAGAAGTTGTTCCGGAGAAGAAGAAGCCTCCTCTACTATGGGTTCAGTCCTTCGTGGTCTTGCCATTCTCCCCACCTAAGGATGGAACCCATGAATACAACCAAACAAAAGAAAACACAAGAAAACTAAAGACATTTCAGGGAAGTTTATGTAACTACGTATATTGCCACTATATGCATGCAGGAAGCAATTCAAAATCACAAAAAGGAAAAACCAATGGCTCTGATACCAAAATGTAACATCACCACTTACTAACCAGAACTAACCATGATAGAAAAGATTAAAACTAGTAAACATACCCTATCATGGTTATTTAAGAGCAATCACATCATTAAAGGGCTAACCATGATAGAAAAACATTCGACCTTAATTAAGACTATCATGGTTAGAAAAAGAATAACCTATAGTTGTAATCATGGCAAACATGGTTATAAAACAATATGCCTTTGAATGATAAATTATAATAGCAGTTTAGACTTGACTATCTTAGTCAACACTAGCAACAACTAAACTTGCCAAAATTGCCATTATCACATCGTGGATCCACAATAATTCAATCACATGCAATCTAAGGGTCTCAAGCCCACTACCAGCACCCTATTCCAATGTCCAAACAAAATAAACCAAAGATAGAAAATATAATACGTTTATTTAGTCAAACGACATAAAAATATAAGAAGGTAAAATAAGTTCCAAATAAATGCAGTCCTGATGCGTGGCAATATACGAAAAGATTACATAAAATAAGGTCCAGAAGCTCTACACTGCCAGCTACAGTTATTGAGCCTCAGGAGTCTTCCCCGAAGGTCCCGCTAACGTATTGTTTCCTGAAAATGGTAAAGCAACAGGAGTGAGACAACGTCTCAGTAACTAAATCCCTACCTATCCCACACCCTAGCATGGGCTAGCGAGGTGTCAGGTGGGATACACAGAGTTAATAATAGTTGATAAACATTTATTTAACATTTAAACTCACAATAATCATACAAGACAAATATTTCCACCAGTCTCATGCAATGGATACATTTCAAAAGAAATAACATACTTGTCATTTATTTAAAAGATATAAATATCAATGAATATCTCATGTCATATGCAATTCCTGAACCCAAACTCATCCTTATATCCTCCTTATTTCCGCCGACTGGACCCATGGGCTAAGTTCTTTCCATTTGACTGGCAACTCTAACAAGCTCACCACACGAATGATGTGGACCGGCCAAAGACCACAGAGCACTCGGTGGACCATGGGTCCCCCCTCGAAGAACTAGTGGGGTGTCGCAGTCCCTCGAAGAACTAGTGGGACAATAATAGCAGCCAACCATAGAGCTCCGTATGGAGGCTAATACCACGTGGCAAGTATATGAATCTCAATAACTCCAATTATCTCCTTTCCCCACCCAAAATAGATGCACAGGGTTCAAAATGACACATTTATATGCATAATCAACAGAATTTCATAATAGCACATCATAATCATGATCACCAATTTCTTGCAATACAAACTATGTCAATCCTTTTTAAAATAGCATCCCACAAGACAGTTCATATAAAACGTAATATACTTTTATAGAATTAGTTATAAAGCCGCTCACCAACTTCATACTAGAGCATGCAACAGATAGAAATTTAGTTACCTGGTCTCCTAGCTATCAATCAACTACAACCAGAGTCCAACCTCGAAAATGCCACAATAGAGTTTATATCTACAAACAAAATTAAAATATTATCTCTATAGTATTAGAGTAGGCTACTCACAAAATTCTAGCCTCTAACTCCTTCTCTAAAAGCTTTAATTTTACTCAGAACTCTAGCCTAAAAGACATTTCTCTAAGGTTTGGAATAAGAACATATATATATGTGATTTAGACTCGATTCCTAAATTTCCTTACTTAAATATCCTTTAATTATTATATTATTTTATTAGAATCATCAAATTCATAATGGAAATAGACAAACTATAAATTTATAACTTATATTCCATCTTCGAAAGACTTAGACAAATAGACTTAGTACGACCCAAGTTATTCTCACTACAGAAGTTAAACCCATAATCTAACCGTTGAATTCAATTTCCTATCCATCATGATACTATCCTCCAAATTATAGCTCAATCTAACGGTGAATAAACTTTAAAATGCTAATTTACTATTCAGGACTCTATCTGCTAAATCCAAAAGATATAAGTTAAAAACGTACCTAATAACTTGTAACTCGGAGATCAAAAGGGTGATCCGACCGTTGAAATTAACGATTTGGATGTCCCAAATGGACCGACCAAATTTCAGTCCGATCCAACGGTTAATAAAATTAAAACTAGCACTTTTCTGAGACTACCTCAGATATGTGCGAAAATTATTTACTTACTCCAAGCTCCACTCACTAGCTCCTATATATAGGCTCCTCAAACTCTTCACTCTAAAGATTAGTCGATGTGGGACTTCTATACTATGGTTTAATTTTCTAGAATATCATCCACACACACACAATACCCACAAAACATTATTAAAATAATAATAATATAATACTTTGCCATATCTAACTTTTTTTTTTTTTTTAATTAACTTAATACTAACATATATTTATTTATTAATTTAATTAAATAGATAAAAAAATAAGGATGTTACAGTGTAGGTGTAGGAGGGGTCCCTTTGACTTGAAATGAGCAGGGTGACCTTTGACCGGGTTACTCAGCATAGAAAGTACGGGTCCTTGTCACAAAGTTATAAGGAGGAGTCTGACAGATGGGATGGGCATTTATATGGTTATGTGTTTATTGTATCTATGGTTGTATATTTTTCCACTTAAAACTTTATGTATAAGCATCACTTCATCGACTTATCATCCTACTTGCATATGTTGTAAATTGATTACTGGTTACTAGGACTTAATTAACTCACCTTGTTATTTATCAATGCTTTTTAGCAAAGCCATCTAGTTTGGTTCAGTGCGAAGGGAGGTGCATAGGAAAGCATAGCCTAGTAGTCCTCTTTTAGTTTGCGCATCTAATGTTATGTATATTCCCATCTTATGGCCCATAATTTTGCTAACATATACTTACTTTTGTTTAGTTGTTGGATGACTATATTTGATGAAGTATTATTAGAATGGCTAGAGGCCATAAGACTTTGTTGCACGTGTTACTCTTATGGATTGAATATGTGTACGACTTGTAGGCTGGGATGAGCACCCCCTGTTTCTTGTACCCTAAGTCTTTATGGGACGAATGTTTATGTTGGGCTCGTGGGTGATTACTGGGCCCTGAGTTCATGTGGTACTTGCTGTCAAACTTATGGGTGTTTTATGTATCTTAAGTCTCTTGGGCTATTTTCGAAATAAGACAAATTCTTTATAACCATGGTAGTATTTTAACATTCTAACTCAATTCTTTTTCTATCATGGTTATCTTCTTAAAATTATGTTATAAATTTTGTATTAATAAGAGGTCTTTTCATCACTCCTACCATTCCTTGCCTTCAAGTTATATAATTTTTGTAGACAATTTTGTGAACTCAGTACAACCTTCATACAGACCTCTCAAACATTTCTAGACAGTCCTCGAGCTCCCCTTTAATCGTGTTGGGCATGTCTTTAAGACAGTCAGCTTAATATATACTTGTGTCAAAATTAATTGTTCCACAGCTTTTACTATACTCTCGACTACTATTCTTGACTACTATTACCCACATCTATTGTCTCCTCGTGCTTTGTCCAACACTTACAACTTTGATAAATTCTATTAATAATTAAGTAGCTCTCACAAACGGATAGTGGAACCCTCTTGAGAAGGCAACACTTAATACAAGGGCAAATAATGCTATTGTGATCACCGGCATGCTCAACCGCAAACTTAACAAAATATTCTATGTTGTCCCAGTATTCTTTTGATAGGCAGTTGGCAGATATCCATTCCTTGTCTATGGTCCCTATCTAACATTAAACATTTAGAAGAAAATATGATCAGTGACTTAAAGATGTTGAGCAAATTATACAAAGATAGGAAATCAATGAGTCACAACTGATCACATGTTAACCCTCTTTAATTTTAGTTCTGCTATTCCAACTATTACCAACTAGTAATTTTAGTCATTAACAACTACTAATTGAAATAAATTCAATCATGTACCATTCTATTTGAAAAAAAATTTGACAGTATAACAGCTTAAAAATGAGCATTTTTCAGGCGTTATGCCCTCTATTTGAACTATATTAACTTTAAACAAACCACAATGAAACAAACAATCAAAACCCACATTGAACATCCTAGCTCAGATTTAATCATTTAAACAATTCTAAATTTGGTACAATTCTGTAACGAATAACAACATTGATGAAAGAAAAATAAAGCAATTGAATTCCAATTAACTTGCATAGAAGTTTAATTCTTCATACTCAAAATAAAGTCATTGAATTTAGAAACAATGCCATCTAAATTTAATCATGTCCCATTCCAATTGAAAAAAATTCAGCAGTATAATGGCTTAAAATAAACACTTCCTAATCCTTCTACCTTAGGCAATTTTAATTTAGAAAACCTAAGATCTAAAGCTATCATTCATGCAAGTTTAATTAAATCTAAATAACCTAAAACTATTTAAAACAATGTCATTTCCCCATCATTTCTTATTCTCTTCCCTTATTCTTCTTCATTATATTGTTACCATTTACTATTAACAATTAGAACAATCAAAACACTATAAACATAAAGCAATACTACCATTCAAAACTGGAAACAATAAGAACCCACTCACGGAAATCAATAGTTCTATTCAACTCACAAACCATGCTAACTCAGAACATCCGAAGAGCAACAAGAAAATGAAGCAAAAAACTAAAGAACACGTGAATTGAACTAGAAAAAAAATGTCATTCCACCCATAAAACTCTAAAGACAACAAAGAAAGGTGACTAACCTAGGCAAACAAGCAGAACCAAATTTAAGTACTAGAGACAACCCAGAGGGAAGAAGAAAACGCAGTAGAAGATGATAGCATGAATGACAAAAAGCGAGACCGAAGTAGAAAACACAAGCACAATGGAGAAGAACCACAAAATCAATGGGGACATGTGAAAATGAGGTAGGGAAGGGAGATTTGATTGTTTGAAGGTATCGAGAGAGCAAGCAAGAGAGAAAACAGCGACAAAGATTTAAAAGAGTTTTGTTGAAATGAATAGAATAGAAATTTTAAAAGGGAATACTTGACGGTTATTCTCTATAAGCATCAAGTATTTGGTTAAAATATTTGACGGTTTTATTGACAAACCGTCAAGTATTCCTCAGGCAAACAATAGTTGGCGGTTTTTCCACAAAACCGTCAAGTATTTTAAACAAATAATTGACGATTATAGTGAATAACCGTCAAGTATTTTTTTTCCTCTTTAGGGCTTCCTTTTATTTGATAGTTTTTTGAATAACCGTCAAGTATTTAGCGTCAGGTATTTATAATTCTCTAGTAGTGTTTGTTCCAATTCCATTCATGGGAATATAGCACATTGATGTTAAAAGTGGCTAGCATATGACCTGGGATTAAAGAGCCAAACTTGATGAGCATAACCAATAGCACCAAACAAGGGCTTTAACATAATCAATCATTGGCAAAAGCAAATTCATTATTAGCGCAAGACCCTTAATATGTGTGTTCTCCGCTTTATGGGGTCGATTACAACCTCAACCAACAGATTGTGTTGGTATAAATTAGCAATTTAGCATACTTACATTAGTTATTTGTGTTAAAGGTTAAATGCAAATTTGTCTCGAAAGTTTTAACTCAAGATCGTTGGACACTCGAAAATTTTTTTAATACAAATTTGTTCAAAAAGTTTAAAATTGTAGCAATATTGTTTCCTCATGCTGTTAAAAATGTTAACAATCAATGTTAGTTTTTTAATAGCAGGGGACAATATTGTTACGATTTTAAATTGTCAGGACAAATTTATACTAAAAAAATCTTTCAGGTGCCCAACACTTCTGAGTAAAAATTTCTGGAATAAATTTGAACATTAATCCTTTGTGTCATTCCAGTCTCCTTCCTCGTTGCTTCTGTTTCTCCATTAATCAGGTAACACATGCAAGAACCACAAGCAATTGCCGTTCCATATGGTTGCATGACGATCTTCACTACCACCGACAATAAGCCCAGATATGTATGTGAATCAACAGAATAAACAGTTTTCCCTTATTAATATACTCGTATAATAGAATGTTATTATAATATTTAGAAACGAAATTAAAAAAAAAGGGATAATGACAAACAAGGCTTACCCAATAGCATAATATTACTGAGGGACGTCCTATGAAATTGAGAATAAAGTGATGTAAACATAAAAACATTATCATCAGTGAATAATAAAAGGTTAGAAAATTGGATGAGAATGAGAATTTAATGATATCACTTATATTTCTCAATATTATGATAGCCAGGAATGAAAAAACGAGCGTCAGTTGACCTCATTAATCATCCTCACAAGCAATTTGTTTTTACAGGGAAATCAAGAGAAAAAGGAATGATAAAGACAATGAACTATCTAAGCATAGATGCCCATCCAGAATAAGTTCTCTGATCATTTTTTCTGTTTACCTATATACTATCTCTAGTCCTTAATATAAGAACTAGTTTTTGACATTTAATTTGGTTCTAAATATAGGATCTTAATCCACTTTGTCTCTCATATTTATCTATTTTTTATAAGGTAATCCTTGTAATAGTTGCACATGTTAAATAATTCATTAAATAGCAGTTCTAACTAATACATATTATTATTAAGGGTATTTTAGGGAAGATAGCATCAATTTATTATAAGTAACTAACTTAATCAATTTTCTTAATATATTTAAATTAGTCAACTAGTTTTTATATTGAGTGCATGAGGTAGTATTAAATTATAAGACTGCTAGCTACGAGACTTCTCAAAAGACATTATTACCATACTATTCTTTTTTTGATATATCAAAGACAATGTTTAGCCAGCAAAAAGAAAGGTAGCTCAATATGTCCATGAGTAGAGCTGGTAATGCGGGTTGGGCTCACAGGCTGAGCCCGCCAGCCTACGTCAAGCCTGCACCGTTTTCAACCCGCTTTGCTGCGGCTAGCTTGCTTTTCTTTCTTTCTTTTTTTAATTTTTATTTTTATACAATTCCTAATATATTATATAACATAGTTGGAGAATTTTGACCCTTAAATTCCACATGGACATCTCCTCATTCATGTAATTGGATATGTAATATACACATAAAAGATTTACTTAATTAATTTGAATAAGAACAATAGTCAAATTAATTATTTAAAAAAAAATATGTGTTAGTTTTTCTAAAATATCTTCTCAAATTATAAATTAATCCTCACATTATTTTATTATAACCTACTATTTAAGTTTAAAACTCCAAGTCTAATTTCAACATTTCAAACTAAGCTTAGGCGGGCTACCACCACTTTTGGCCCGCACCGTTACGGGTTGACCCGTATCTGCACCGCCTGCCTGCATTACTAGCACTAGTCCACGTGGAGAGCAGAGGAGAGAAAAAGGGGGTGCAAAGGAATATAATAATAAAAATATAAAATGAAGGAAGCGATGGAGTGAAGGTCTCCATTATACTACCTCTGGTCTGGGCATACATATAAAAACTAATTGGCTAATTTGAATAGATTAAGGAAATAAGTTAAGTTAGTTATTTGTAATAAATAGGTGCTGTCTTTTTTAAAATATTCTAAGCTAGAACTACTATTATTAGAAGGACTATTTTGAAAAAGATGGATAAACATGAGAGACAAAGTGGATTGGAGTCTTATATTTAGGATCAAAATAAAAATCAAATAAAGTTTTATATTAAGTACTGAATGTAGTATTATACATGTAAGTCATCTTAATTACAGCAAATTGAAGAGTGTGGAAACGAAGAGCGAGGCATAGTTGTCATCAAACACAGGTGATGAGTGCTTCAATCAAGCTCTTTGCTAATTAATTACTTCTCCAATTCACGCGCGCTTTTGTATTCTCTCTCTCTCTCTATATATATATATATATATATTCTTGTCGTTATATCTTCCATGTCTTTAATTTGTTGTGTATATATATGTATATGTATATGTATATGTGTGTGTGTATATATATTCTTGTCATTATAACCTCCATGTCTTTAATTTGTTGTGTGTTTTTCTCAGCCAACGAAGAGACTTCCAGCACAGGTTCGTTCATCACCCATTATTATATATGCAGATGGAATCACAGCTGGCTGGGGCCAAATAGTAAGTGCTTCAAACTTTTGTTTTCTTTATATATTATGATTGAAATGCAAACTTCCTAGCTATTTTAAATCCCTCATTTTTTAGGGAAAAGATATTAAACCATATTTTACGTGTGTTTTATTTTTTTTCCTTCGTTTCCACTGATTAAGAAATGTCTTATAAGAAATTAATTTACCATATATTCCGAACAAAAAAATAATTTATTTATTTATTTAATTACAGTTATAACATCCCACTGAAAGAAAAAATAGAAGGGTATGATATATATATATATTTATATAATAAATGAAAAAGTATTGCGATGCGTGTGCAAGGTGTAAATATATATGAGCGAGCTTCTCCAGATTTATTGCAGCCTCTACAAATTATTCCAAATAGAATTTGGAAAAGCATAACCATGAATTTCATTGAAGAGCTCCCAAAAATAGAAGACCAGGACATATGGGTTATCATGGATACAATATAATGAGCAATGCTACACTTACTCAACTTAAGAGGTACTTTGCTCTAATTTTTTCTTTTATCATTTATGTTGCTGCTCCCTTTGTTATTATAAAATCGTGTCAGTCTTTTAAATATTTCTTTCTCAATGAAAGAAGATTATATGATTTTTTTTAATTTAGTACCTTCATTCCTTAATATAAAAAAATTAGTTTAATTATTTATAATAAATAGGTGTTGTTTTTCCTAAAATAATTTTATTAATCATGTGTATTAGAATGAAATTTTTTTAACACGTATAAACACTATGGGGACCATTATTTTGGGAAAAAAAGAATAAATATAAGAGAAAAAAATGTATTGAGGTCTTATATATTTAGGATCAAATTAAATTTCTAACTAATTCTTATATTTAGTACCAGAGGTAGTATATATACACACATCTATTCTACTTTTAGAGTTAGATAAACACAACATTATATTGCTGCATTTTTAGAAGCTAAACTTGAGACTTCTTGTTAAGTTATACATCGAGTTGGACTGAGTGTTTGGTAGTTATGAAGGTTATCAATTAATTTTATCATTGTCTTTTTGAAGAATATTCTTATTCTTGACTTCACTATTGCAAAATAGGCATTTTATGACAGTTAAAATGAGTTTTTCATGGAGATTTTGAGTGCAATGTCTATGCCATTGATGTAAAAAAGTAGAAGATTTCACGGTGGTTTAGAAACGACTATGGTATGTGACTTTTCACGACTGTTATGTGAATGATTGCTGTGAAAAGTTTATTTATTTATTATTGAATTCTTCTCCTCTCACTTCGCTCAAGAACTAAAGCCGTTCACTATTAGTAGAACATCAAAGCCTTCAACCATTAGATTGAAACCGCTAAGATTTGATAAAAATAAAATCAAACACCCAGATCTAATAAAACTCATAAATTTAAGGCTATCAAACTCAGATCTACAAAATAAGGAGAACAAAATTTAGACCTATTCAAGCTTTATGTATCAAAGTATGTTTAAGCAAGGAGAGTGACAAAAAATAAATTTATTCAAACTAAGAATAAACATAATTTTTTAATCAAAGAAAACACTACCCATATCAAACAACCAAACCACCAAAAACTATGAAACCCATGAAATGACAAAAAACCCACAAATAAGAATGGAGAAGATGATGCGATAGTGATGGAGATGGAAGAATACGGCGAAGACAACAAAAGCAAGGAAAAAATGTCAGTAAAAGTGGGAGGAGGAAGAAAATCAAGTGAGCATGATAGTGGAGGACCATGAGCTTTGACCATGAAAAGTAAAAAACTATCATGTGATGAAAATGTTTTAAAATTCTGATAAACTTTCTAAAACATTTTTAAAAAAAAAACCACTATAAAAAGACTTTTCATTGTGGTTTTTAGAATAATAGCCATAGAAAATAACAGCTGTGAAAAATAAAATTTAGTTTCATATAATTACAAAAATGTTACCGTTATTTTGTTTATAGTGTTTTGCTTGATAACCGTCACAAATTAACTTCGTGAAGGCTCTTTTTTGTAGCAGTGCTTCTCACGTTCAATTATCATCATCATTATGTATAGAGCCACACGAGAGTAGGTGATAAAAGTCTCCAGTTTTTAATGGTACATAATAATCATGTTGTCGAGTCCTTTTTTTATTGGAACCAAGAAAAGAATAGTAATTCATAAGCTAGCAAAAGAGGTTAACAAAATATAATCAAAGAATAAAGTAGCACACACCGAGAGGATTAGAATAAAAGCAAAGCAAATAGAATACAAGTGATACATATAAGCAAAAAAATTAAAAAAGAAAAAAGAAAAAAGATTGCTGGATGCAAAAGGACCTATGTACCTAATAAAAAAGTTAGAAAGGAAAAAACAGAATATGATGAAAGAATAAAGAAGCACACATACTGAGAAGATTGGAATAAAAGCAAAGCACAAACAAGATTACAGGTGACGTATAAGCCAAAAAGAGAAAGATGGCTGGGTAGAAAACGAATTATGTCCCTTAAAAAATTTTAAAAAACAGAGTATAATACCGAAGAATAAAGAAGCATACAGTGAGAAGATTAGAATTACAAGTGATGTATTACCTCCAGTCTTTAATATAAGACCCTGTTTAACTTTTATTTTGGTCCTAAATATAAGACCCCAATCCACTTTTTCTCTCATATTTATGTATTTTCTTTTCCTAAGGTAGTCCTTCTAATAATTATAGTTCTAGCCAATATAGTTTATTAGTAAGGATATTTTAGGAAAGATAACGCCTATTTATTACAAATAACTAACTTAACTTCTTTTCTTAATCTCCTCAAATTAGTCAATTGAGTCTTATAATTAGGATCGGAGGTAGTATAAGTCAAAAAGGAAAAGTAAAAAGAAGAAGAAAGACTGCTAGATGCAAAAAGCAATATGTCCGCATGGCTGGGC
Organism: Neltuma alba; assembly: GCF_004799145.2. Taxonomy (NCBI): domain Eukaryota; kingdom Viridiplantae; phylum Streptophyta; class Magnoliopsida; order Fabales; family Fabaceae; genus Neltuma; species Neltuma alba. Next base: position 89,297 of record NW_021634371.1, on the reverse strand, counting down.
ACCCCATTGTCACTTTTCAAAAAACAATTACTCTTATTAATTATTGTTTTAAATTTAAGTAAAATAAAATTGTCTATAGTTGTTATAAAATAAATTATAGGAAAAAAATCTTAATTAAAGAATCCAATTTTTTTATAATTTTATAATATAACTTCCCCTGATCATAATTGTTCATCTCTGAAATTTAGTAATATATATTGTTGTATGCATGTATTGTCTGTGTATGTTACTTTGGTACCGTGATAATAATCCCAGGTGAAAATTGCTTTCGCGTCTGGAAACGCAGAGGCAGAGCAAAGGCGACCGACCTTCAACTTCACAGCTTCACTAAATGGAATCCCAGGAAACAAACTGCAGTAACAATTGTCCTCAGCTTCAATTGTTTTCTGGGCTATTGAATAATGATTGAAAATGACATTTTTTTTTAGATGTTTAAACTTTTATTATTCCTCTCATTCTCAAGGTAGGACGTTATTGATCATGGTAGCTATTTCTCATATTTATCATTTTTTTTTAAATTATTCATATTGATGCTCTCTCAATAATAATTAAATACAAAAAAAAATCATCATACAATGCACCTACATATTCTCTAAATTGATCAGTGCTTCTACTCGTCAATGCTCCACACACATCAATTTTGCTCATTAATACATGTACGCCCTTACCTATGTTTTCAAATGCCATTTTTTAAAAAAAAAATAAATAGATACCAACATTTTTGGAAGAGCATGTCTTATTAATTACTAACTACCTCAGGTACTAAGTATAACAGTTAATTGGAGATCCAATTTTGTCATAAATATAATACCCTAATCAATTGTGTCTTCCATATTTAATTCATTTTCCCCAAAGTAGGCACCATGGTGATTACAAATGTTAAAAAATTTTCATTATAATGCAAATGATTAACAATTGTGTTTTAGAGAAGATAATACCTATTTATTATAAACAACTTACTTAACTAATTTCTTTAGTATTAAAAAATTAATTACCTAACTCTTATATTAAAAATCGGAGATATTATAATCAACCAAATTAACTAACTTTCTTAAGATAATCAAATTGACTACAAACTAAATCTTATATTATATTAAAGACATAAGATAGTGTATCTTAAAGTAAAGACCAAAATAGTACCTTATATTGTTTTTCAAATTTTAATTTTAATTTATATAGGATAAAACATGAAATAAAAACCCTCTTAGTTTAATTAATACCACATCCATCAGCTAAATAATTGTTCATATTGGTCTTAAATATAATATCTCAACGCACTTATTGTCTGTCAAATTGTTTAATTTCTTTTTCAAAACATCCATATTAATTGTACATAACAAAACAATTCTCATCAAATGGTAGTTGCGATATACATGATTAAAAAGAATATTCTAAAAAAAACAACACTCATTTATTGTAAATAACTAACTTAATTAATGTTTTCTTAATATCCACAAATCAAGTTATCTACCTCTTGTATATTAACAACTAGAGCTGGTATTGGATGATTTACACAATAGTTGTACATTAAAACAATTGTTTATGTCCATGTGTTGCGGGAGACAGAAGAGGTTCACAATAAAATAATGGAAGCTGATGATGACTGATTCCTATAAATAAAGGAATTGAAGTGATGATGGATTCGATTGAAGGTGTCAGTGAGCTTACGGCAAAGTTGAAGGGGCAAAGTTACGTTACATTGATTGAAGGCTTCATCTTTCTCTGATTCCGCCAATGGAGTCGCAGTCGTCAGGCACCAACAGTGAGTGCTTTCAACTCTTTAATTTGACCTCAATTTTAGTATCATGTCTTTAATTTGTCATCATGTGCTTTTTTTCATACTCGCTCCAAACATAAGAGTTTTAGTCCATCGTTAATACTGCCATAAAAACTCTTCTTATATATGTCATTAGTGAGGTTGTTTGGGACAAAATCTAATTATAGGTTTAGGAAAGAGTTAATACTATTTTAAGTTCCTGAAATTTGGCATCATTTTATTTTTTATCTTTAAAATTTGAGACTAGTGTGTAACACTGATGTCACTTGACATTATAATCAGAAATGCACAAGAAAATAGAACAGAGATATGGATGCAAATTAAATATGGTGCTGTATTATTCAAAATTCATCACAGTAAAATAGTAAAAAAGGAAATGCTACTTCCGGTCTTTAATATAAGAGTTAAATAACTAATATGAGGATATTAAGAAAATTAGTTAAGTTGGTTATTTGTTACAAATATGTATTGATTTTCCTAAACTATCATTTTTAATCATATGTATGAGGTGATTCGAATTATCCCTTTATAAGAACCCCTTACAATCAGTTAATAGGAATATTTTGACAAAAGATAGGATACAAAGTGAATTGACACAGAATCAAATTTAATTCTTGATTAGCTCTTATAGTACTCAAGAATAGTCATAGGGAATCTGGGAAAATAATAGAAATCACAACACGGAGAGGAAAGAGAAAGTGACAGTTTCAGAGGAAAGCGTCACAGATAGAGGACTGCTCTTGGGTCCGTTTGGATGAGCGATTGAAAAAGCAACTTATAGGAAAAGTAGCTTATGGAGAAGTGAAGTTGGTAAAAGCTAAATTGGATAAGCTGAATTGTGTTTGGATTGGAGTTCAGAAAAGCTAATTTGCAGAAGTGAAATTGGTAAAAAGGTGTTTGGATTATAGTTGAGTAAAAGTGAGTTTGGTTATAAAATGACTAAAATGGGTATAAGTGTTAATAAATAATGAAATATGATAACAAAAAATGATTTGACATAATACAATGAAATTAAAATAATTTATTATGAAGAAGTCAAATTAATGAGTGAATTAAATTTTAAAATTTCAAAAAAAATATAACAAATATTTTAAATATAATGTGAAACATGAAAAAAAATGAATTGATATAATACAGTGAATTATTGTTAATTTGATATGAAGAAGTGAAATTGATCGAGGGAATTAAATTTGAAAACATAAGAGAAATGGGAAAAAAATTGCAAATATAAAACGAAACATAATTTGAATGGGTAAACATGTTTTTAACTCCAATTTACAGTATTGCAATAAAGTGAAACTAAATAATATTACATAACTAATCAATAGATAAGCTATGGATAATTTGGTCTCTGATTGCATCACGGACGCGATTCATATGCGATGAAGACTGTGATGTAACATTTGAAGATGATGGTTGACTAGCTTCAGCCTGATCATGTTCGCCCACATTATTACCATTTTCAGCTTGTTCAAAAAACAAGTCGGAGCTCGAATGTCTCCTTATAAGGTTATGAATGGCCATTGTTGCACAAACCAGATACACTTGTGTTTGGAAGTCGTAACTGCGCATATTTCGGAGGACTTGAAATCTATTCTTCTAAACACCGAATGTTCTTTCTATTGTGCACCTTAAACTGGAATGATAATAATTAAAGGCTTCGTTGCTATTTCGGAATCCTACTTGTCGTCAGAAGTCTGGAAGGTGGTAGCGCTCAGATCTGTATGGACCTAGATATCCATTTGGTGTTGGATATCCCGCATCAACCAAGTAATATTTCCCTAATGATTCACGAAACAATTTGAGAGATTGTGAAATGAATAAAAGTATGAAATAATTAAAAGAACATGCATGATTGGAACACATAAACATATACCTGGAGGTGGATGAGGGAAATTAAGAGATGAATTTGTAATAGCACTATCAAATATACGAGCATCATGTGCAGATCCCTCCCATCCTGCCAAGACAAAAGTGAAACACATATCCCAGTCACATACAGCCATGACATTTTGTGATGGATATCCCTTTCTGCCAATAAATTTGTCTCGTTTTGCAGCGGGGACAACACACTGTATATGAGTGCCATCAATTGCTCCGATTGCGTCCTTAAAAAATGGGTAGTAACGTGGATCGTTCTCAATTTTTCTATGAGTTCCACGAAATGTTGGATCTATGGGTCGAATAAGTTCACTCGATAGGCTAAGACAAGCTTGCAGTACATTATGAAAGTGCCTACTTACAGTTTCCCCTGATCGTTGAAATCGTTCCTGGATCATCCTATTGCATTGTCCATGTGCAACCGTGTTTAAAAACATCGCAACCATTTCTTCAATTCCTACGTACTTAGACTTTTGTAAACCATGTTCCACCAATTTAGTACATAAGAGGTGGAAAACATCTTTATCCATTCTAAACATTTCATGACATCGATCATCATGCCCATTCATAATGCCTTGTACCCATAAATTTCCTGTCTGCTCACTAGTTCTGCACGGTTGTTTAAGCATGTACATTTCACAATAATGACCAACCAATGCACCTACTGCTTCATATTGTGTTAATTCCTCATTAATTATGGTTGAATGGTCATCTTCATTTGGCTGTGAATCGTTATTCCAATTCCATAAAGTATCTTCATTCCATGGTGAATCATCGTTCCAATTAGCCATTTCTGGAATTAACCCTGTAATTATGGTGAAAACAAAATGTAAGCATTATAAGGATTACACTAAACAAAGTGTAAATAATTTTCATACTGCAAACAGAAAAACCAAACGCATAGATGACAAGTAGAAATTAGCGTAAATATATTACATAATGATTAATAAAGTTCCTACAACATGCCACATCAGTTTAGGTTAAAACATAATGATTAATAAAGTTCCTACAACATGCCACATCAGTTTAGGTTAAAACAGCAGGTAGTTCAGGTTAACAAGTGCAATAACAATAGTTAAACAGCTAAGTCCTAAACTAAATCCTATTCTGCAGGTCACTTCCATGTGTCTGGGTCTTGTGCTGCCGGTATCAACCACCTCAACAACTTGCTTCTATCATGCATAAGCCCCAAATAGGCTCGCCTAGCCCACCTCAACCGCGTAAGCATCTTGGCACATGCATAATATAGTTGATTGTCATCATTAAGCTCCTCAACGGTAGTCAGGTGTGCCAAAACCTTATCAACTATTGGGGATCTTCAACCAATGCTGCTGCTCGCTTGTCAGAAGCAGCTGCTATGACACTCAGGCTATCAGAAATTAATGTAGTTGCAGCAACTTTCTTCTTCTTCTTTGCATCTGATGTCTCACCCCTCTTTCTCTTTCCATAGCTTCCTGAGCCACTTGGTCCAGTACTTGCGGGGGTGTTTATGTTGCAAGCAGCGAAGTCATTTGTGAAGGCACTGGCTGTTGGGTCCACACCAAAGTTTTCATCCTCACTATCCCCTGACCCTTCTTGTTGGTCTAGCCCGACTCTATAAACATCCTCCTCTTCTGTGTCAGGCTGTGGAGCAAACGCTGGCTGAGGCTGTGAGGCTGATGGTGCGTACGCATACTCTCCCGAAGCCACAACATCTCTGAATATTCTCATCAGATCTGATGCAAACATCAGCCCCTGATGTCTAAATTTCTTGAAATTAGGGTCCACCTACATGAACATAATTAGGCATAATTAAGCGCTGTTCCTTCTGATATTCAAAATTAAAACTCAACTAACACAAATAATTACCAGTATTTTTCGTTGCCACCACTCATCAGAGGCCAACACCCTATTTGTGGCTGCATCATAACCAATGCCAGTCTCCCCAGACATCAGTTTTTCCCACAATTTCCAATCTTTTCTCAATACATCAAATCTGTTCTTCAGTTGCTTCTTGTCATACATTTTCCCGCTCCTTTCCCGAAAATTCTTTTCAATTTTCAACCAACCAGGTCTTGTAAACGATGTTCCTTGTCTTTCTTTGTGCACTATTTGCTCGGCACAAACATCGATTAGAATTTTTGTCGTGTAATGATCCCATGTCGCTTTTCCCTTGTCATTATCCATTTCTCTACGCCCTTTGATCGAGATAAGAGCAACTAAATCAACCAAAGCCCTAAATATGTAATAATGAAAGCCGTATTATATAACACATACATTGTAACCAAACAAACATATATCACCAAGTAACACATTTTAATTGCATAAGCTGTTTAGTTTTCTTATTCAATATTTTTTAAAATTATAAATATATAATCACAATGTCAATGTCCACTATTTTCCAGTGGTAATTGATTGTGAACATTTTGAAATTAAATTTTCAATATATCATATAAATTGAACCTAAACTACATTACATTGATTAATTTTTATCCTAATTTAACTATGTAGGAGTAAAATAAAAACCAAATTAAGAATGATGAACAAGATTATTTACAAAAATAAGTTATATTTATCATAATTAACTAATTTACCTAACTTTTTTAATATAATTAAATTAGTTAAATAAATATCATATTAGAGAGAAGTAAGAGAATATAACAGGAGAAAGAACAACATTAAATTTATTTTGATTGAGACTTCCCCAAATTAATTCCAAATGATTTTTAAGTAATTATCCACATAGTCCTTAATTTCTTTGTATAGTACAAATTAATGTCTTATTACTTTGCTCTATCAACTCCGTTAATTAGCTTTATCAAATGAACCATCCGGACACACATATATACACATATATACACCATGTTACCACCTCATTCTCTTCTACCTTACCCTCATAGAGATCAAATCCTATAACCATAAAAATCAAGAGACCGAAGCTAAGGACATGCAAAACAACAACCATTGTAATTCTGAAAATTACAATTCCAGAGGTCCATATCTCGCCATTAACAACGTATATACGCAACAATTTCTTGAATCCTATAACCATAAAAATCAAGAGAATCCTATACGCCGTTTCCTTGAACCATTAATCGTTGTTTCAGCCTTGGAAAACAGAGGAAGAAAATCGATATGCAAGTAGAAATTTTATGCTACATTCGGTCCCTGTTTCGGTGTCACAACCAGTCGGTCCTCAACATGCAGCAATCATTAACAAATCCGAACTAACACACGATAGGAAATTCTTGAACCATTAATCGTTGTTTCAGCCTTGGAAAACAGAGGAAGAAAATCGATATGCAAGTAGAAATTTTATGCTACATTCGGTCCCTGTTTCGGTGTCAACCAGTCGGTCCTCAACATGCAGCAATCATGAACAAATCTGAATTCAAGCACGATAGGAAATTCAAGGATGACAGGAAATTCAGGGAGGACAACAAATTCAAGGACGACCGGGGATCAAACCGAAAAAACGACATAACCGGCCAACCTGCAGTAGATCCAAGCTACCAGAGGTAGATCCAACGGTATATTGCACTGGGAAGCCAAGATCTCCACGCACGGCTCAAACGCAGAGGCAGACGCCGGCGACGTCGGTTGCAAACGGTGAGAGCAGCTCCGACTTGTGATGAACGAACGGCATCCACCAAGCCACGGACACCTCACCCCAACAGCTGACCTCGCGATGATGACCGGACGGAGCTCACGGTCACCAGCGACGAGCTTCTCAGACGCGACCACCGACGGACGTTCTCGAGCCGAGCAGAGACGGAGCAAGCTGGGAGCTCGGGTTAAAAGGAAAAGAGAGTCACGAGGGTTAGGGAAGAAAGGAAGGCAGATGTGAAGAGAAAAATAAAAGGTGGTGTCAGAACGGTCATAAGCTGAATTCCCAGGGGCCAGAAGCTGCTAGGCACGAGCTTATGCCAATCGTGCGTTCAGGGGGTTTAAAAAATGATAAGCCCAATTGCCATATTGCTCTGCCAAACGGGCCAAATTTTCCACCGAGCTTATAAGTGATTATAAGCCACGTTTGGGCCAGCAAACGCTGACCCAAACAGGCACCTTATAAGTTTCATTTGCATAGCGACTACTGGAGCCCATTTAATAAGTTTAGGCCCATTTCTTTCACTTGAGCCCATATATTTTTGTATCATAACATAGTATTCTTGGTCCCTAAAATTTAATCTCATTTTGGTCTGATTAAAGAATTTTAATCGCTAAAACAGTGTTTTTGTTCCCTGAAATATGATTTCAACGACCAAAATTTCAAACCACTCATTTTAAGTTTCAAGAATTAAAATTAAAATGAAGTTACTATATACACACAGTTTACTCTGTGCGCTGTTTTTATGTATGCACGAAGCTTTATTTATTTAAAAATACATTTAATATTCTTATCAATAATGTTGCATAATTTATCTTACCAAAACAGAATGCTTGGTAAATAAAGCATCTATGACACTAAAAACTTATTACAGAAGAACCAAAAAACACGATGAGTCGAAGTTTGCTCTCGTTGGCGGACTTTCCGAGCTTGAACGATTCTGGGTGGCACACGGCGGAGGAGGCAGATCTCCTGCATCGAAACAAGAAGAAAGTAAGGAATGATGATGGGAGAGCAATGGACATGGATTTTGAAGGACATACCAGATTGTTTAGTGATACTTTAAAAGGAGTAAGCTCGAATGGGAAGGAAGAATCATCGAGCAGGGCGCGTTTGCAGAAAGAAAAGATCAAGGAAGGGATTCGGATTATTGATCACAAGAGAGGTAATGCTACTATTCCTGAATTCATTCTTTCTAAAGAAGTAGTAGATTATATCTGTCAGCCATTTGAGTTGAGCCTAATTGTTAAATTGTTGGGCTGGAAACTTGGATTGGGCAAGATGGAAGAGAGGTTGCAAAGAATGTGGGCTAGGGATGGAGTAGTTTCAGTAGTTGATTTGAGAAATGATTTTTTTGTGGTAACTTTCTCTAACAAATCTGATTATGAGCAAGCTCTAGCGGGAGGTCCTTGGATGATCCAGGATCATTATTTGACGGTTAGAAAGTGGAGGAGGAACTTTGATCCGTTGATGGAATCAATTGAGGATGTTATAGTATGGGTGAGGCTAACAGATTTTCCTCTGGAAGCATATGAGGAGACGATTCTGGTAGCAATAGGAGATAGGATTGGTAATATTGTGAAGGTAGATCTAGCTACTTCCTTGTTAACCAGAGGAAGCTTTGCGAGGCTGGGGGTTCAGGTGAATTTAAGAGAGCCCTTACTGCCTAGGATTATTTTTGAAGGGAAAGAATATGATGTAGAATATGAAGGTTTACATCTTCTCTGTTATGGATGTGGGAGGTATGGGCATTTTGAGAGAGAATGTAGTGAAAAGGCTGGGGATGAGGCTAATTCTAGAAGGTAGGAGCATATGGAGGAGGATGGAAGTGGGGAGAAAGAAAAGAAGGAAAAACTCTATGGAGCTTGGATGACGGTGAGGAAGGAAAGGAGGACTAGGCGTGGAGGGATTGGTAGTACTGGAGGGGTATGCAAGAGCTCAGGTTCCAGATTTACAACATTGGTAGTAGAAGAGGTAGAGGAAGAGAAGCAAACCTCTGAAACTGTGAATCCTTTACTGATTACTCAAGGAGCAAACCCTGAGTCCTGGAAGGAAGTTGAAGAACGGATCAAGCGAAATAGACGACAACAGGACCTTGAATCTTTGAAGGGGCCTAAAAAGGAGAATAATGAGGTTGGAAACATAAGGGAGGATAAGGAAAGAAGAATGGTGGTGAGAAGAAAGGAAAGAGAAGCCAAAGTAGGAATTGAGTTTATTTCGGGGCAAAAAGAGGTTGTGAGACGATTAACTTGGGAAAGAGAATGTTTGAAAGAAGTTGACAATAATAGAGGGGCCATGGTCCCAATTTTAGGAGACAAGATGCACTAATGGAAGGTTCAACAAGTGGAAGACCTCCAGATCTAGAAGAAGCTGTGTTTGAGGTGAATACTGGGCAGTGTGACTTGGATTTTGAAATGGGGAAGGCTGTGATGGCCCTTGACTAATTGTCCTATTCTCTTGAAAAGTTTTTTAATGTTTATGAATCAAAAAATTTTAGTGTGGAATTGCAGAGGTGCTAGAGGAAGGGGTTTGAAGAGAGGTCTGAATTTTTTGGTGAAGGAGAAAAATCCAGATGTAGTGGTTTTATTAGAAACAAGAGTAGATGGTGGTAGAGCAGAGGGATTGATGAGGAGTATGGGCTTTAGAAAAGTGACAGTCATCCCGGGGGCTGGGTTTTCTGGTGGGATCTGGATCGCCTGGGTGGAGGACAAGGTGACTATAAAGATGGAGGAGATGGATAAACAGTTTGGGCACTGCGAAATCCAATTTGCCAATGAGGATTCGTGGAAAGTTACTTTTGTTTATGTTAGCCTAAGAGAATGCGAGAAACAGGAGTTTTGGTGCAAAATGATAGAGGTTGCTGAAAGAGAAAGGGGGCCATGGTTGTTGATTGGTGATTTAAATGATATAAGAGGGGAGCAAGAAAAGAGTGGGGGAGCTCCTGTGAATGTTGGGAAGTGTGGTAAGTTCATTGAAAGAATTGATCAGTGTGGGTTGATGGATGTACAGACGTATGGAAATCGATTCACTTGGAAAGGGCCTCTAATCCCAGGATATGACAGGGTGTTTGAAAGATTGGATAGGGGGCTTTGTAACATAGCATGGAGGACAAAGTTTCAAGAAGCTGGAATTAGAGTGCTGCCAAGGCTTGAGTGCTCTGATCATCACCCTCTTTTGCTAGTCTTAAAGGAGGATAGGGAGTGGAGGGGAGAGAAACCATTTAGGTTTGAAGCAGCATGGCTCTTGCATGAGAAGTTTGAGTCAATGTTAAGGTAAAACTGGAAGAAAGCGGGGGTAGTGAGTAGTAACCTGAAGGAACTAAGGGGAAGCTGCAAAGTTGGAACAGGGAGGTGTTCAAAAATATTCAAAAACGGAAAAGATCCATATTGGTTAGATTGGATGGAATTCAGAGACAGCTAAGTAGAAGAAGTGACGGAGGACTATTTAAACTGGAAAAGAAGTTACAGAGAGAACTGGAAGAGATATTGAAACAGGAAGAGATCCTTTAGTACCAGAAGTCAAGAGGTGATTGGATCAATGATGGAGACAGAAATACACAGTTTTATCATATTAGAACTATAAATAGAAGGAGAAGAAATAGAGTAGTTATGTTGAAAAAAGATGATGGTGAATGGGAGGAAAATCAAGAAAAGTTGAAGAAGATGGCAGTAAACTTCTATAAAAGTTTATTTTCAGTAGATGTTATAGAGGAATCAGTTGGGGACTCAGTGGAACAGGGAGTTTGCACTTTTCCTGTTATGAAGGATGAGGAGGTTAGGAGGTTGGAGAGACCGCTTGCGGAAGAGGAAGTGAAGAATGCTATATTCAACATAGGGGCCTTTAAAGCCCCAGGTGTTGACGGATATCCAGCTTTGTTTTTCCAAAAGGAATGGGAGATTGTGGGGAAGGAGGTTTGGAAGTTTGTAAGAGAGGTTTGGACAGGAGAAAGAGTGATGGATGACATAAATAAAACACTTTTGGTTCTTGTTCCAAAGATTGATAGGCCAGAGCATTTACAACAAATGAGACCTATAGCACTTTGTAACGTAATATACAAATGCATTTCTAAAGTAATTGTAGCAAGAATGAAGAGGGTAATGGATAGATTGGTTGCCCTGAATCAAGTCAGCTTTGTACCAGGCAGGCACATACAAGATAACATTGTTGTCGCACAGGAGCTATTGCATTCGATGAAGGGAACCCGAGGAGGAAGAGGGTATTTTGCTATGAAGTTAGACCTTGAAAAAGCGTACGATAGATTAAAGTGGGACTTTATCAGTGTAATGCTGGAGGAATTAGGGATGGGAAGTAAGATAAAGGGCTTAATTATGCAGTGTGTTAGCACTGTGGCAATGCAAGTTTTATGGAATGGGGAGAAGACAGAAGTGTTTTGCCAAGAAAGAGGTGTTAGACAAGGAGATCCTCTTTCCCCTTACATTTTTGTTTTGGCTATGGAGAAACTCACGCATATTATTCAGAAGATGCAGAGTAGTGGAAGGTGGAGGTCAATCAGGATTGGTAGGGAGGGTCCTATGGTTACTCATCTAATGTTTGCTGATGATCTGATGATATTTGGGGAGGCTACTAAGGAACAAATGCAGTGTACAATGGAATGTCTAGAGTCCTTTTGTCATCTAACAGGGTAGAAGGTGAACTTTGCCAAGTCGGCTATTCTTTTCTCCAAGAATATAAGTAAAGAGTACGGTAGAGAGCTTGTAGGTGGGACTGGGCTCCGTATAGTGGATGACTTGGGAGATTATCTGGGGCTACCGCTGAGTTATGGTAACGCAAAAAGTAGGAAATTTGTGACTGTGTTGAATAAAGTAAAGAGCATACTAGCAGGATGGAAGGTGAGATGCTTGAGTATGGCGGGACGTGTAACCTTGGCTAAGTCAGTGATTGGTGCCATACCGATCTATCCTATGATGGTGACTGAGATTCCGAAGGGGATTATTGATGGGATTGAGAAAGCGCAGAGATGTTTTGTGTGGGGCCATGATAATGAAGTAAGGAAGATGCACTTAGTGAACTGGAATCAGATGCAAAGGCCAAGACAGTATGGGGGGTTAGGCATTCTAAACTTGACCAGTATGAATAAAGCGTGTTTGATGAAACTTGCATGGAAACTGAAGGCTCAAAGTGGAGGATTGTGGAGGGAGGTTCTGTTAAATAAGTATAATGATGGAAGGGAAATAATTGGTTTCCCCATAGTCAGAGCTTCGGCATCAACGTTATGGAAGGATTTGGGAAGAGTTTGGGAAGAGGTTAGTAATTTTAGTTGGAAAGGTGTGGGGAATGGTCAAAACACGCTGTTTTGGAGGGATAGATGGGTTGATAATGAGACTATACTACAGGATTTCGAAAGGGGTGAAGATTTAGTAGAAAGTGATTGTAGGGTTGCTGATATGGTAACTGAGGAGGGACAGTGAAATAAGGAGCTAATTGAACTCATTGTTTCCCAAGAAGTTGTTGGGAAGATTTGGGCAAAAGCCCCGCCGAGAGGGGATGGAGGAAGAGATAAGGATCTATGGAGAGGAAATAGAGACGGCAGATTCACTGTGAAGAGTGCCTATAAACTGTTAGAAGAGAGGAAGTGGGGAGTTAAGGGGAAAGACTGGGACCTAATTTGGAAATGGAAAGGGCCGGAGAGAGTAAGGTTGTTCCTCTGGCTAGCTACCAATGACAGATTACATACTAATGCGTTGAGGAATCAGAGGCTCGGTGTGTCAAGGAGTTGTGATGTATGTCAGGAGTTAGAGACTACCAGTCATGTTTTACGTGACTGTCCGAAGGCAAGGGAGGTTTGGAGCATGATGGATGGGTTAAGAAGATATAGTATTAACCAGCAGACTGACCAATGGATTAAGCTGAATTTAAAAATGAGGAGAGATTTCGAGGAATACCTTGGAATATTTGCTTTGGGGTGATTTGTTGGAACCTATGGAAACGAAGAAATGTGAGAATCTTTAACCCAGGTAAGGCGCGAGGTGATGAAGGGGCGTTCCGCCTACTCCTCAGATGCTTGAACTCATGTCGTGAGATTATGAGGGCGAAAAGATGCAACCTTGTGCTGCCAATGGAGGTTGATCCTGAAGGAGAAGGGCGACAAGTTTGGAAGGCCCCAGAAGCAGGATGGTTCAAGCTTAACATTGATGGAGCTTGTAGGGGAGAGCAGGAAGTGGCGGGATGTGGTGGTGTGGTAAGAGATGAGAAAGGGGAGTGGGTTTCTGGGTTTGCAGCGAAAGTAGGATGCTGTACACCAGAAGAGGTAGAAGCTTGGGGTATAAGGACAGGTTTGGAAGTAGCTTGGAATTTGGGAATCAAAAAGGTAATATTGGAAGTTGATGCGAGAGAAGCTGTCAGAAGGTTGAAGGGGAAGTATAAAGAAGGAAGTTTTACCTATTGTTTATGGAAGGAGATTGCTGAATTAATGGATCAAGGGTGGGAAGTCAAAATAGAGTGGATTCAGCGAGAAGCGAACACTGTGGCAGACGCTCTTGCGAAGTTGAGTTTGGAAATGGTTGGGTCTTTGCAAATCTGGAAAGAGGAACCTGAGATCTTAAAGGGATTATGCGAAGAAGATAAGATACGAGGAATGGGGGGTAGCTGTCGTGTAAATGGGGTAGGAAGAGTTGAGCATGAGTAGTGAGTTGGGCCTGGGCCTTCTTTTGTCAACCAAAAAGAAAAAAGCATTTATGACACTGTAATTTATGTGATCTATAATTTCAGCACCAACATCCGAATCCGAAAGATCCTCATCGCCACCGATTCCGCAAATGGAATCACAGGGGCCAATCAATAGTAAGTGCTTCCAAGTTCAAGCTCTTGCTTCCTTCCCCAACCAATGCTTTGCCTTTAATTTCTTCGGAATGTGTTCTTGCCAATTTCTTCCATGCGGAGTAGAAAAGGGATTTTGATTTTATTATGATTAAAATGCATGCAAACTTCACATTTATAAGCCATATCTATCAGTATTAAATATATGTACCTGTATAGTATAGCTTTATTTATAAAAACACATTTAATATATTCTTATCAATGTTGCACATTTTTCTGTTGACTTGTCATAACAAAATATATAGAATGCTTTGTAAATAAAGTATTCCTTCAATCCTAAATATAAAACTCTTTTTGTAGTATAATTTACACTGTAAAAAATATCTTATATTTAGGATTGGAGGAGTATGTTTTATGATGTGACCTTGTAATTTATCTTATCTAATTTCAGCATTAAAGGAAAAGGAAAAAAGAGCCGACAAAGTTAAAGGCTCATCACTGATTGAGCAGGTGGAATCAATGGGGCCAATCAGTAGTAAGTGCTTCATTTTAAAGAGCAGTTGAAACTTTCAAATTAAGCAGCTCAAATATTCAAATTTACCAAAATGAAATATTCAGATGGAATCAATGTACCAAAATGAAGTTTTATAATGTTGGCTAATTTAACATCCCCAAAAAAAAACAGAAAAAAAAAACCACCTCTTTTATTCCCCAAACCCACCTCAGCAAATGACAATAGGAGCATCGGTCCTGATGATAGTTTTATTGTAAAAGTTATGTTGTTAATTATTCAATTAGATTTATTAATTTCTAAACTTATATTGTGATTCAACAAATATTTATTGAGGAATAACTAATAGAGACTAGTGAATTGATAAATTAAACCGGTTAACAATTCACAAGTCTTAATTAGTTATTCACAACAAAATTTTTTGCAATAACATTGCAATTTTCAATAAATATTTGTTGGTATTTAATTATCATATTTGTTTAGAAATTTACAAGTCTAATTTACAAATTCACAAATTCCAGTTAACTATTTATAATAAAATTTTTGCAATAAAGTTGTTGCCATTACCAGTGCTTTGCCTACTAGTGCTACAATTCTGTGCCGACAGGGGTGGTAGCCAGTCACAGGCATGCGCAACTTTAGGCTGTCAAACACACAGATCTAATAAAACTCGTGAATTTAAAGCTGTGAAACTCATATATACAAAATTGAGGGATACAAAAGTTAGATCTATTCAAATTTTTATGTATCAAAATATGTTTAAACAAGGAGACTAACAAAAAACAGATTTATTCAAATTTAAAACAAACATCATATTTTTAATCAAAGAAAACACTACCCACATCTCAAACAACCAAACCACAAAAAACTATGAAACTCATGAAATGAATGGAAGATAAATAACTAAAAACTCACAGATAAAAATGAAAAAGATTATATAATGGCAACATAGATGGAAGAACATGGTGAAGACAACAGAAACAAGAAAAAAATGTCAACAAAGGTGGGAGGAGAAAGAAAATCAAGTGGGAACAATAGTAGAGAACTATGAGCTCTGACTGTGAAAATTAAAAACTATCATGTGATAAAATGGTTTAAAATTATGATAAACTTTCTAAAACGTTTTTAAAAAAAACGTGTGAAAAATAAAATTTAGTCCTATATAATTACAAAAATATTACCATTATTTTTTTTCATAGTGTTTTGCCTCATAACTGTCACAAATTAATGTCGTAAAAACTTTTTTTTTTTTGTAGCAGTAGTAGTGGTTCCCACGTTCAATTACCATCCATCATTATATATAGAACCACACGAGAGTAGGTGATAAAAGTCTCCAGTTTTTAATGGTTCATAATAATTATGTTGTCGTATAGGCCACAAACAAGAGTCCTTTTTTTATTGGGACCAAGAAAAGAATAATTCGTAAGCTAGCAAAAGAGGTTAACAGAATATAATCAAAGAATAAAGAAGCACACACCGAGAGGATTAAAATAAAAGCAAAGCACAAACAAGGTTACAAGTGATGTGTAAGCCAAAAAAACAAGATGGCTGGGTACAAAAAGAATTATGTCTCTTAAAATTTTTTAAAAAGAATATAATACCGAAGAATAAAGAAGCATACACTGAGAAGATTAGAATAAAAGCAAAGGACAAAGAAGAATACAAGTGATGTATAAGTCAAAACGGAAACAAGAAGAAGAAGAAAGATTGCCGGATACAAAAAGCAATATGTCCGAAAAAACAATTACTCTCATTAATTATTGTTTTAAGTTTAAGTAAAATATAATTGTACTATATAGTTGTTATAAAATAAATTATAGGAAAAATATCTTAATTAAAGAATCCCTTTTTTTATAATTTTATAATATAACTTCCCCTGATCATAATTGTTCATCTCTTAAATTTAGTTATATATATTGTTATGTACTTATATTTATGTATTGTCTGTGTGTGTTACCTTGGCATTGTGATAATAATCCCAGGTGAAAATTGCTTTAACGTCTGGAATAACTAAATGGAATCCCAGGAAACAAACCGCCGTAATAATTATCCTCAGCTTCAATTGTTTTTCTGGGCTATTGAATAATGATTGAAAATGATATATATTTTTAGATGTTTGAACTTTTATTTTCCTCTCATTCTCAAGGTAAGACGTTATTGAGGGTAGCTATTTCCCATATTTATTATTTTTTTCTTAAGTTACTCATATTAATACTCTTTCAATAATAGTTAAATATTAAAAAAAATTTAATCGTACAATGCACCTGCATATTCTCTAAAGCTGCTCATCAATGCTCCACACACATGAATTTTGCTCATTAATACATGTGCGCCCTTAATTAGCTGTGTTTTCAAATGCCATTTTTTAAATAAATAGATAAATAACAACATTTTTGGAAGAACATGCCATATTAATTACTAGCTACCCTAGGTACTAAGTACAACAGTTACTTGGAGATTCAATTTTGATCCTAAATATAACATTCTAATCAATTCTATCTTCCATATTTAATTCATTTTTCCCAAAGTAGGCACCATGGTGATTACACATGTTAAAGAATTTTCATTTAATGCATATGATTAAGAATTGTGTTTTAGAAAAGACAATACCTATTTATTATAAAAAACTAATTTAATTAATTTTGTTAATATTAAAAAATTAATTATTTAACTTTTATATTAAAAATCAGAGACAGTATAATCAACCAAGTTAACTAACTTTTTTAAGATAGTCAAATTGACTGCAAACTAAATCTTATACTCCTCCGTCCTTAATATAGGATCTAATTCTTGAGTTGGTTTTGGTCTTAAATATAAGACCCATTTATCATATTTATTAATTTTTTCTAAATTACTCCTATGGATACTCTCTCAACCATAATCAAATAGAAGAGGAAAAATGGGTATTAAGAAAGATAATTATGGTGTTCTACGAAAAATGTGTCACTTTTCTTATAATTAACTAACTTACCTAATTTTCTTAATCTAATTAAATTAGTTAAATAAGTATTATATTAAGGATCGGAGGAGTATTATATTAAAGACATGAGATAGCGGATCAGTAAAGACCAAAATAGTGATGATGACTGATTACTATAAATAGAGGAATTGAAGTGATGATGGATTGAATTGAATGCTTCATCTATCTCTGATTCCGCCGGTGGAGTCGCTGTCGTCAGGCACCAACAGTGAGTGCTTCCAACTCTTTAATTTTACCTGAATTTTAGTATCATGTCTTTTTTTTTTTTTTCAAACTCGCTCCAAACATAACAGTTTTAGTCCATCGTTAATACTACTATAAAAACTCTTTTTATATATAACATTAGTGAGGTTGTTTGGGACAAAATTTAATTATAGATTTAGGAAAGAGTTAATGCTATTTTTAATTTCTGAGATTCGACATCATTTTTTCTTTTATCCTTAAAATTTGAGACTAGTGTGTATCACTGATGTTACTTGACATTATAATCAGAAATGCACAAGAAAATAAAACAGAGATATGGAGGTGCTGTATTATTCAAAATTCATCACAGTGCAATAGTGAAAAGGGAAATACTATTTCCGGTCCTTAATATAAGAATTAAATAACTAATATGATGATATTAAAAAAATTAGTTAAGACAGTTATTTGTCACAAATATGTATTAGTTTTCCTAAACTCATTTTCAATTATGTATTGGACGATTAGAATTATCCTTTGATAAGAATTCCTTACAATCAGTTAATTGGAATATTTTGGAAAAAGATAGGATATAAAGTGAATTTAGATATTATATTTAAAACCAAACTTAATTCTTAGTTAGCCCTTATATTACTCAACAACAGTCATAGGGAATCTGAGAAAATAATACAAATCACAACACAGAGAGGAAAGAGAAAGCGATAGTTTCAGAGGAAAGCGTCCCGGATAGAGGACCGCTCGTATAAGTTTCATTTGCATACCGATACCAACTACTGGAGCCCATTTAATAAGGTTTAGGCCCATTTCTTTCACTTGAGCCCATGCATTTTTGTATCGTAACATAGTATTTTCGGTCCTTAAAATTTAATCTCATTTTAGTCTGATTAAAGAATTTTGATCGCTAAAACAGTTTTTTTTCCCTGAAATAAGATTTCAAGGACCAAAATTTCAAACCACTCATTTTAAATTTCAAGAATTAAAATTAAAATGAAGTCACATTTAAAAGACTATATAGACACGGTTTACTTTGTGCGCTGCTTTTTTATGCATGCATGAAGCTTTACTTATTTAAAAATACATTTAATATTCTTATCAATAATGTTGCGTAATTTATCTTACCAAAACAGAATGCTTGGTAGAGGGATTTTGATTTTATTATGATTAAAATGCATGCAAACTTCACATTTGTAAGCCATATCTATGGGTATTAAATCTATGTACCTGTATAGTGTAGCTTTATTTTTAAAAATACATTTAATATATTCTTATCAACGTTGCATATTTTTCTTTTGACTTCTCATAACAAAATATATAGAATGCTTTGTAAATAAAGTATGTTTTATGAGATGACCTAGTAATTTATCTTATCTAATTTCAGCATTAAAGGAAAAGGAAAAAGGAGCGGTCAAAGTTGAAGGTTCATCACTGATTGCGCAGATGGAATCAACCAGTGGTAAGTGCTTCATTTTAAAGAGCAGCTGAAACATTCAAATTAAGCAGCTGAAATATTCAAATTTACCAAAATGAAATAATTCAGATGGAATCAATGTACAAAAATGAAGTTTTATAATGTTGGCTAATTTACCATCCCCCCCAAAAAAAACCACCTCTTTTATTCCCCAAAGCCACGTCAGCAAATGACAATAAGAGCATCGGTTCCGATGGTAGTTTTATTGTAAAAGTTCTGTTGTTGATTATTAAATTAGACTTATTAATTTCTAAACTTATCTTGTGATTCAAAAAATATTTATTGAGTGCAACTTTATTATAAAAGCTTTAATTGTGAGTAACTAATAGAGACTTGTGAATTGTTAACCGTTTTAATTTATCCATTCACAAGTCTTAATTAGTTATTCACAACAAAATTTTTTGCAATAAAATTGCAATTTTCAATAAATATTTGTTGTTATTCAATTATTATATTGGTTTACAGATTAACGAGTCTAATTTACAAGTTCACAAATTTCAGTTAGCTATTTATAATAAAATTTTTAGAGTAAAGTTGTTGCCATTACCAGAGCTTTGCCTACTAGTGCTACAATTCTGTGCCGACAGAGGTGGTAGCCCGTCACAGGCGTATGCAGCTTTGAATTATTAAAAAAAAAAAAGAAGAGAAAAATGTGATAAAATACCCTACATTTTAAAATCCCATTTCAATCCAAAGACATGATTAGGGATTTGTTAAATTTACAGGTCTGATTTTGAATATATGTATTTCAACTACCTTTAAAATGTATTTTCCCCTAATTTTTTTTTCTGAATCTATTATTGTTAATTTCTTCCATGACTATATTTGTTATGTGCTTCTTTTATATTAACTAATTAGAGATTTGCAATTTAAATGTTTTATTAGGATTAAAATTCAAACTTCCCATATATATATATATAAATATATAATTTTAGCAATAAATTTTTATTAAAAAAATAAGAGGATGAAATATATGAAATAAGTTGTTGTTGGGAACTCAATTATTTCTTTTTTGATCTTATTTATAAAATATTTCCAACATATTTCATCGAAACTAAGAGAAAACTTTAAATCTTATATGACTCTATGTTAAATATTTAATGACTTTATAACTTTACCCATATTTAATATATATTTTTGAAAAAAATAACAGTTTACATATATAACAATAAATTAAAAGTAAAATTATATATTCATATAATAAATTTAATAAGTTAGTTTATAGGGACAATTGCAAATGAAGACCCCTAAATATGTAAAATTGAGATTTGGGACTCCAAATTTAGAAAATAGCAAATAAGGAGCAAATCTCACTTTTGCAAATATGAAATGTTGGTGAAATATTTGAAATGCCCCTCAGCCAAATTATGATTTGGTCTACTAAAATTATCATTTGCTAAAGTGAACTTGTCATTTTTCATAGTTAACTCGTCATTTGGCATATCTTCAGCCTAGTTGTGATTTGGTCTACTGAAATTGTCATTTATTAAAATAAACTTGTCATTTATCATAGTCAACTTGTCATTTCATTGAGGGATATTTTAGACATTTCACCCAAATTTCATATTTACAAAAGTAAAACTGGGTCCTTATTTGCTATTTTTCAAATTTAGGATCCCAAATTACAATTTTATATATTCAAGGGTTTTTATTTCCAATTTTCTCTAGCTTATATTAACAATAGAAAAATATTCTCAGTTATAAATAGGAATAACAGAGTAATATATATCATTTATATTTCTATTTCTACTCCCTTTATTATTGAAAACGGGTCATTTTATATATTTTCTCTGTGAATGAAAGAAGAATTTATGTGATTAAAGTTTAACACATTTGGAGTATATATAATTTTTTGAATTTAATTATACTTTTAATCAAAATAAATTAATCACACAGTGCACATGTTTTTAGAAAATATATATTCAATCCATACAAATATTATTATATACTAAAACGACTTTAGAGGAACTTAATCCACAAAGGTTATTAACTTATATAATTGATTTATTTATTTTTTCCATTTGAGGAGGAGATGGAGTAACTTGGCTTCTACCTGAGATGCAAGAGGACCGATTGGAACCCGAGCTGGAGATAAGATATTCAAGACGAATCACTGAAAATATTATTGGTATTTGTTTTACAATAATCACTCAAAATGAATCAATATTCTTGCTTTGCATTCATAACTAGTCAAAGTGAAATCATGAAGACTCATATGCAAGCAAACAAATATGTGTGTGTGTGTATATATGTCAGGTTTCCTTCCAGTGTATGTTTTCTTCTCATGGCCACACAAACCTGACACTCAAAGACATCGCGGTATGTCGAACTCCTTTACTGTGTTTTTTTGCCATTAATAATTTTATACTATATACAGAGATTTAAACGCTAGTTCAATCAAACGTATCATCATTTTTTCCAGATAACATCCGGAAATATGTCTTCTTATCATCAAGCGAACCATCTGCCGTAACTATCGAGCTCAAGCACTATGGATCCAACGAGAGTAGTGTGACAACCTTGGTGGCAGTCAAGGACAGCATAACGCTGGACGCCGAAATGCAACGGAATCGAGAACCGGAGGCCGGGAGCTATCCATCATCAGGTTCGAAGCCCAAGTTAGTGGTGCAAGAACATGGACCCAATACAGATTTAAACTTGCTTACAGCTGCATATGTTTCCATGGGTTCCGCTGTTTCCACTCCAAATAGAGTTTTCATTGTACTCGGCGATGCTATTTATAAACAACGCACCCCTTTGGGAAATACTGTTCTACACTTAGCAGCCGCCCATGGAAATAATGCAATGGTGGAGAAGGTGGCTCAGCAAGCTCCCTACCTTTTTACAGTGACCAACAGCAATTATGATACTGCATTGCATGCTGCTGCAAGAGCAGGCCATGCCTCTACCATTCAAAATCTCTTGAATGCTTGGTTGATTTTGGCAAGACGTGAGACAGATTGTCATCATGGATATCAATCTATTCTACTAATGATGCTCTTGGTGTCTTTGACCTTGTTACGGAATAAACAAGGAAACACTTTTCTTCACGAGGCATTTATGGTTAATGCGCATGCTGGGGCTCTGATTTTCAACGCTTTTGAAGATTCTTTTATGAGAGACAATTCAGAGTTGGAGGCTGAGTTTAAGAAAATTGTTAATAGTTTGGTTGTATTTGCAATCAACGGGAGAGGGGAATCATTGCTCTATGTGGCCATTGAGGCTGGTTGCAAGCAAGTTGTTGATCGACTGTTGGATATCTGCATCCAATATGACCTCAAGCCTCAAGGAAAGTCTCCCCTTCTTCCAACACTCACCAAGAGAAATATGGGTAATTATAAATATATATATCTTGTCACACAATCATCATGCACTCATTTATTCACCATGCATGTTGCTAAAACATTCTTACTGAATAAAAATCGTCTTGATTATACTGCTGGTCTGTGTAGTTATGCTGCAAACCATTCTGAGCAACAAGCCAAATTGGATACACCTGAGAAATGAAGAGGGAAGCCTTCCTCTTCCTCAGGCGGCGTCTATGGGGTACCGTGAATGTGTCTCCTACTTAGTAAAAAGATGTTCTTCATGCACTATGGAAAGGGACAGCGATGGCTTCTTCCCCATTCATTTGGCATGTAGTGGAGGTCATGTCAAAGTAGTTGAAGAGCTACTAAAATACTACCCAGATCCCAAAGAGATGCTTGACAAAAATGGCCGAAATTTGCTCCATGTTGCTGCTAAAAGTGGAAAATATGAGATGGTTAGGTACATCCTCCAACATCCAAAACTTGAGCTTCTGATAAATCACAGGGATAATGATGGGAATACTCCTTTACATTTGGCCACCCTTCAGTGGCATCCCAAAATTGTACATTCCTTGACTTGGGACAACAGAGCTAATCTCGCTATACTTAACCATAAAAATCAAACAGCTCTAGACATTGCTGACCTAATGCATGACACAAGTCCATCCCTTGCACAGGCAAGTTACAATTTGTCTTTCCCCCCAAAAATCATGATTCTTTTTCAAAGATTTAATGTCATTGTAACCAAAATGGAAGTGTTTGTTTGCAGAGACTTACATGGAATGCATTGCAATCTGCTGGTACGCCTCGAAGTTCTGTTCGGTTCACGTTGCGTTCAAATGACAAACATTCATCTAGTGAAGAGAAAGAATCCCCCAACACTACTGGACAATACAAAGATAGAATTGACACTTTGATATTGCTCTCAACCCTTGTAATAACAGCATCCTTTGCTGCTGCGTTTGCCATGCCGGGCGGCGTAGATCAAGGAACAGCTATTATGCTGAATCATGTCATGTTCCATTTGTTCATTCTCTCCCTCACAATCTCAGTATTTGGGGCTATTATTACAACTACAATTCTCATGTGGGCTCGTTTAGATGATCTGCATTTAATGGTTTTTGCTCTCAAGTGCGCAATGCCAATTCTAGGTATTTCTTTGACGGCTTTATCCTTGGCATTTTTGGCAGGCGTGTATCTTGTAATTAGCAAACTAAGCTGGTTGGCTACCACATTCTTGGTGTTGAGTGTGGTTTTGATCTTCATGGTTGTGTTCTTGTATGCCCTCCTCTTGCTGCCCTCCACTTCAACCGTACCATTTCTTCGGTATATTTCCTATTATCCCTTTCTTCTCCTTACAGAGATAGCTGAGGTGAAAATTGATGCCAACCACAAAAGTTCCAGTACTTCTAGCACCCCATAATCTAAATGAAGTACATGGTTATTATTAGTATGCCAGGATAGAGAAACACATATTAAGTATATTTAATTGTCTGGTGTCTGTTAAATAATGTCGTGTGTGTGTATATTCACCTGATGCATTGTCGTGGGACTAGTTTGTACAAGATGGTTGGCAGATGTATGGCTTGTAATCTTGTGTGTCTCTTCTGTACGTGGAATACTGGTAAAAATGTGATCTTTGTGTGCTTTGTCTAATTGTATTTGGTAACTGATATTGTCTCATAATTAGTAACTGATATAGCCCCAAAAAAAATAAAACATGAACTAGCAGTATCAAGTTATAGCTACTATTATTCAATATGATTCAAAGAGGCATAAATTAATTATAATGACTCCCTATTACAAGCTCTGACAGCTCGAGGGACCATCAAAAAATCTTACTCTCTCTACCACTGCTGCCACCGGTCCGTCCTAATATGCCTCGTTGATATTTCATTGTTGTAACCGTAAATAAACGAAAAAAAAAAAAACAATGGTGCAGATATATTAGCATTATTCATTTATGTCATGGAAATTAGCATCCATAGTTTGTGTTCTTGATAGGAAGAAGAGGATATCTACTATAGCATGATACCAATGGAAGCCCTAGAGTTGATGCAGTATTTTCTTATGCTTTTTCCAAATAGTAATCTAGCCCTGTTGTTCACAACCCGAGAGTCTGAAAAGATGACTACCAGCAAATCGAAAATAAAGCCAACATGTAACAAAAGGCAAGCAACATGATTTAAAGCAGAAACATGGCAGCAACAACAATTGATGAGGTGGTGGCAAAGAATAATCCAAACCTTTAAAGGATGGCCTGGCCAGCCAGTTTGCTGATATTCCAAATGAAGGGATAATTCGTAACAGATTTCCTCAAGCTAAGGATGTATATTTTCCGGCAGAAAACCAATGCTTCTCCAGTCTAACACCGCATCTTCCTTTGTAATTATAGATTTCTTGATGACGAGCGACTCATATGGACTGCCCTAAAAATGAAAATATATCAAGCAGAAGAAAACCCTCAGAAAGTGCAAACAATCTCTCTCTAGCCCCTCCTGATATTCTTTCAACTTTGTTACTTTCAGATTAGGTCTGTATCCCGATCTCTCCAGATCAACATAAATCAGGCCCCCTATGTTAACTTTCATAAAAGGCCGCCAAGATGTTAAAACCTGGAGACAAGAACCTTAAGTTTTAATAATCATTTTCAAACTCCCCAAATGAAAGAATAAGTTACATTGAATTTTCATTGCCATAAAGAAATTATTTCCCATACCTTTTAGAGTTAGATGGATTCACTCATTTCTCGGCCACCCATAAAATAATAGTAATCTTTTTAATTTCTTCTTATTGGGATTTCTAGCTAAACTGTACGTTATAACTTTCAGTTGATGAAACCGAGATTTTAGCGGTTACACCACAAAAAAATTGACTTTAGCGGTAACATTTTGCAAAATGCCTTTTGTATAAAGAATTTACATTTTAGGGCTATATTTCCTCCTGTTGCAAGATGCATATCATCTTCATAGCGCCTCTTTTACACCGTTGTAGATGAAGATGCGGTGTTAGACTACTGGAGATGCGCTGCTTTGTTGGAAATTTTTTTAAAAAAAACTTATTTAAATCAGAAAGTTGTAATTTTGTAATAAAGGTTGCTTGAACACTCGTCTATGGCTTATTGGCATCCTACAACAAACCTTGTACGGTAATAGGAGCGTTTGGAATATAGTTGGGTTTGTTGTAAACAAAGTTGATCGCTGCCCGTGATGAGTGTTTTACATATTAAGGCAACAACGTTGTCACTAAATTACGAGTTTAAACTTTTATGAATATAATGAATGCCTGAATTCCTTTAATTGAATGGACGGTGACAAAAAATTAATATACAAATTAAAATTAAAATGAAGTAATAAATTGATGGTTGATTCCTATAAATATTATGGGGACTACTATTTTGGGAAAAAAAAGAATAAATATGGGAGAAAAAGTACATTGAGGTATTGTATCTTTAGGACCAAATGGAATTTCTAGCTAACTCTTATATCTAATACTGGAGGTAGTATACATACTCATATATATTCTATCTTTTAGAGTTAGATAAACACAACATTGCTGCATTTTTAGAAGTTAAACTTGAGACTTCTTGTTAAGTTATATATCGAGTTGGACTAAGCGTCTGGTAGTTATGAAGGTTCTTAATTAATTTTATCATCGTCTTTTTGAATATTCTTATTCTTGACTTCACTATTGCAAAAGAGATATTTTATAGCAGTTAAAATAAGTTTTTCACAATGGTTTTGGGTGCAACATATCTATGTCATCAACTTTAAAAAATCAAGAATTTCATGGAGGTTTAAAAACGGCCGTGGTATGTGACTTTTCACGACGGCTATGTGAATAATGACCGTGAAAAATTTATTTATTCTTTATTGAATTCTTCTTCTCTCACTTTGCCCAAGACCTAAAGCCATTCACTATTAGTAGAACATCGAAGCCTTCAACTACTAGATCAAAGCTGCCAAGACTTGATGAAGATAAGATCAAACACACAGATCTAACAAAATTTGTAAACTTAAGGCTGTCAAACTCAGATCTACAAAATGAGGAGAATAAAATTTAGATCTATTTAAGCTTTCATGTATCAAAGTATGTTTAAGCAAAGAGAATAATAAAAGCTAGATTTATTCAAACTCAGAACAAACATCATGTTTTAATCAAAGAAAACACTACCCACATCTCAAACAACCAAGCCACAAAAAACTATGAAACCCATGAAATGAATGGAAGAGAAATGACAAAAAAACTCACAAATAAAAATGAAGATTATGTAATGGCAACGTAGATGGAAGAACATGACAAAGATGATAGAAGCAAGGAAAAAATGCCAACAAAGATGGGAGGAGGAAGAAAATCGAGTGGGAACGATAATGGAAGACCAAGATCTTTGACTGTGAAAAGTAAAACACTATCACTTGATAAAAATGGTTTTAAAATTCTGACAAAGTTGGTAAAACGTTTTTTTTTTAAAAAAAAAATCACTGTAAAAAAGACTTTTCACTATGGTTTTAAAAAAAATGGCCGTAGAAAATAACCACCGTGAAAAATAAAATTTAGTTCCATATAATTACAAAAATGTTACTGCTATTTTATTTTTACAGTCTTTTGCCTGATAACCGTCACAAATTATCATGAAAGCTCTTTTTTTGTATTAGTGGTTCTCACGTTCAATCATCATCATCATTACATATAGAACCACACGAGAGTAGGTGATAAAAGTCTTCAGTTTTTAATGGTTCATAATAATTATGTTGTCGTAGAGGCCACAAACAAGAGTCCTTTTTTATTGGGACCAAGAAAAGAATGATTCATAAGCTAGCAAAAGAGGTTAACAGAATATAATCAAAGAATAAAGAAGCACACACCGAGAGGATTAGAATAAAAGCAAAGCACACAGAATACAAGTGATATAGGTAAGCCAAAAAAATTAAAAAAAAAAAAAAGAAAGATTGCTGGATACAAAAGGATCTATGTACCTAATAAAAAAGTTAGAAAGAAAAAAAGAATATAATGAAAGAATAAAGAAGCACACATACTGAGAAGATTAAAATAAAAGCAAAGCACAAACAAGGTTACAAGTGATGTGTAAGCCAGAAAAACAAGATGGCTGGGTACAAAAAGAATTATGTCTCTTAAATTTTTTTTTAAAAACAGAATATAATACCGAAGAATAAAGAAGCATACACTGAGAAGATTAGAATAAAAGCAAAGGACAAAGAAGAATACAAGTGATGTATAAGTCAAAACGGAAACAAGAAGAAGAAGAAAGATTGCCCGATACAAAAAGCAATATGTCAGAAAAAACAATTACTCTCATTAATTATTGTTTTAAGTTTAAGTAAAATATAATTGTACTATATAGTTGTTATAGAATAAATTATCGGAAAAAATCTTAAATAAAGAATCCTTTGTTTTATAATTTTATAATATAACTTCCCCTGATCATAATTGTTCATCTCTTAAATTTAGTTATATATATTGTTATATATTTATATTTATGTATTGTCTGTGTGTGTTACCTTGGTATTGTGATAATAATCCCAGGTGAAAATTGCTTTCATGTCTGGAATAACTAAATGGAATCCCAGGAAACAAACCGCCGTAATAATTGTCCTCAGCTTCAATTGTTTTTCTGGGCTATTGAATAATGATTGGAAATGATATATATATTTTTAGATGTTTGAACTTTTATTATTCCTCTCATTCTCAAGGTAGGACGTTATTAGGGTAGCTATTTCCCATATTTATTATTTTTTCTTAAATTACTCGTATTAATACTCTCTCAATAATAATTAAACATAAAAAAATTAATCGTACAATGCACCTACATGTTCTCTAAATTGATCAGTTCTTGCTGCTCATCAATGCTCCACACACATGAATTTTGCTCATTAATACATGTGCGCCCTCAGCTGTGTTTTCAAATGCCATTTTTTAAATAAATAAATAAATAATAACATTTTTGGAAGAACATGTCGTGTTAATTACTAGCTACCTTAGGTACTAAGTATAACAATTAGTTAGAGATTCAATTTTGATCCTAAATATAATATCCTAATCAATTCTGCCTTCCATATTTAATTCATTTTTCATCAAAGTAGGCACCATGGTGATTACACATGTTAAAAAATTTTCATTCTAATGCATATGAGTAAGAATTGTGTTTTAAAAAAGATAATACCTATTTGTTATAAAAAATAATTTAATTAATTTTTTTAATATTAAAAAATTAATTATTTAACTCTTATATTAAAAATCAGAGACAATATAATCAACCAAGTTAACTAACTTTTTTAAGATAGTCAAATTGACTGCAAACTAAATCTTATATTATATTAAAGACATGGGATAGCGTATCTCAAAGTAAAGACCAAAATAGTGATGATGACTGATTCCTATAAATAGAGGAATTGAAGTGATGATGGATTGAATTGAATGCTTCATCGATCTCTGATTCCGCCGGTGGAGCCGCTGTCGTCAGGCACCAACAGTGAGTGCTTCCAACTCTTTAATTTGACCTCAATTTTAGTATCATGTCTTCCTTTTCATACTCGCTCCAAACATAAGAGTTTTAGTCCATCGTTAATACTACTATAAAAACTCCTTTTATATATGACATTAGTGAGGTTGTTTGGGACAAAATTTAATTATAGATTTAGGAAAGAGTTAATACTATTTTTAATTTCTGAAATTCGACATCATTTTATCTTCTATCCTTAAAATTTGATACTAGTGCGTATCACTGATGTTACTTGACATTATAATCAGAAATGCACAAGAAAATAAAACAGAGATATGGAGGTGCTGTATTATTCAAAATTCATCACAGTGCAATAATGAAAAGGGAAATACTACTTCCGGTCTTTAATATAAGAATTAAATAACTAATATGAAGATACTAAAAAAATTAGTTAAGATAGTTATTTGTCACAAATATGTATTGGTTTTTCTAAACTATCATTTTCAATTATGTATTGGATGATTAGAATTATCCTTTGATAAGAACCCCTTACAATCAGTTAATTGGAATATTTTCGAAAAAGATAGGATATAAAGTGAATTGAGATATTATATTTAAAACCAAATCAATTCTTAGTTAGCCCTTATATTACTCAAGAACAGTCATAGGGAATCTGAGAAAATAACACAAATCACAACACAGAGGAAAGAGAAAGCGACAGTTTCAGAGAAAAGCGTCACGGATAGAGGACCGCTCGTATAAGTGTCATTTGCATACCAATACCAACTACTGGAGCCCATTTAATAAGGTTTAGGCCCATTTCTTTCACTTGAGCCCATATATTTTTGTATGGTAACATAGTATTTTCGGTCCTTAAAATTTAGGAGAAATCACAAATAAAGACCCTCGAATTAGCAAAATCACTCTATGGTCACCTGAATATGCTAAATTACTATGAAGGACCCGGTCTCAAATTGTAATTATGAAATCATGGCTAAATTACCAAAATACCCCTCTTTAATTTTTTTTTTTTAAAAAAAGAAAGCCACTGCCTCACCGGAATCCGGCCACCGGTGCCGGAGCTCCGGCGGCCGCTTCCGGCCACTGTCGGCGGCCGGACGCCGGGGTCCGGCCGCCGGAGCTCCGGCGCCGGCGGCCGCTTCCGGCAGTCTTCCTTTGTTTTTTTTTTTTGAAACTGTTTTTTTTTTTAATTGGGGGGAAGTGAGGTTGGGGGGATTTGATCCCCCAACCTAATGCTTCCCAAAATAAGGAATGACCATTGAGCCAACAAATTTTTGTTAACATTATGATGCAAAAAAAAAAAAAATAAGTTAACTCATTTACTCTTGTTCCAGGTGATAACAACAATACATTTGGAAATAACAAGTTCTGATTGTAAAATAACACGTCTGGAATAAAAATTTAACAATATGTTTTTTTTATAACAATAAATTTTGTTGCAGGGAATAACAACAATACATTGAAAAATAACAAGTTCTGATTATAAAATAACAAGTTTGGGATTAAAATTTAACAACACGTTTTTTTTTGTAACAACACACTTTATTTCAAGTGATAACAACCATACATTTAAAAATAACAAGTTCTGATTATAAGATAATAAGTCTGGGATTAAAATTTAACAACATGTTTTTTTATAACAACACACTTTGTTTTAAGTGATAGCAACAATACATTTGGAAATAACAAGTTCTGATTATAAAATAACAAGTCTGGAATTAAAATTCAACAGCACCTTTTTTTTATAACAATTAATTATTTTATACTTTTGGAAAATAAATTATTTATAACTTATAAAAAGTACTTGTAATCTATTTAATTTGCTAAAAAAATAATTTTTATCTCCAATTTATAATCAGAACTTGAAGTATAATTTTTTATAGATTAAAAATACTTTTTTATTGTTTAAATTTATAAATAAAATTTAGGGAAAATGGCAACACACTTTTTTAATTTTTTTTTAAAAATTTTTAATCTATATATCTATACAACTTATTATAAATCAAACTACTTCTTATAAATTATAAATAGTACAATTTATTGTGGATTAAAAATACTTTTTGACTACTTAAATTTATAAATGAAATTTATCTCTAATTTATAATTAAAAATACTATTTTATTCTTTAAATATAAAAACTATTTTTAATATTTAAAGAATGAAATAATATGAAATTTATACTATGATTAATAAATCAAAAATGCCTTATTATAAATACTTTATAATTTATAAGAAGTAGTTTGATTTATAATGAGTTGTATAGATATACAGATTAAAAAGTATTTTTTTAGAGAAATAAATATATTAAAAATATTTTTTATAAGTTATAAATAATTTATTTTTTAAAAGTATAAAATAATTAATTGTTATAAAAAAAACGTGTTGTTAAATTTTAATCCTAGACTTATTATCTTATAATCAGAACTTGTTATTTTTAAATGTATTGTTGTTATCACTTGAAACAAAGTGTATTGTTATAAAAAAAAACGTGTTATTAAATTTTAATCCCAAACTTGTTATTTTATAATCAGAACTTGTTATTTTTCAATGTATTGTTGTTATTCCCTGCAACAAAATTTATTGTTATAAAAAAAACATATTGTTAAATTTTTATTCCAGACGTGTTATTTTACAATCAGAACTTGTTATTTCCAAATGTATTGTTGTTATCACCTGGAACAAGAGTAAATGAGTTAACTTATATTTTTTTTTTGCATCATAATGTTAACAAAAATTTATTGGCTCAATGGTCATTCCTTATTTTGGGAAGCATTAGGTTGGGGGATCAAATCCCCCCAACCTCACTTCCCCCCAATTTAAAAAAAAATTTCAAAAAAAAAAAAAACAAAGGAAGACCGCCGGAAGCGGCCGCCGGTGCCGGAGCTCCAGCGGCCGGCCGCCGACAGTGGCCGGAAGCGGCCGCCGGAGCTCCGGCACCGGTGGCCGGATTCCGGTGAGGCAGTGGCTTTCTTTTAAAAAAAAAAAAAATTAAAGAGGGGTATTTTGGTAATTTAGCCATGATTTCATAATTACAATTTGAGACCGGGTCCTTCATAGTAATTTAGCATATTCAGGTGACCATAGAGTGATTTTGCTAATTCGAGGGTCTTTATTTGTGATTTCCCCTAAAATTTAAGCTCATTTTAGTCTGATTAAAGAATTTTGATCGCTAAAACAGTGTTTTTCCCCCCTGAAATAAGATTTCAAGGACCAAAATTTCAAACCACTCATTTTAAATTTCAAGAATTAAAATTAAAATGAAGTCACATTTAAGAGACTGTATACGCACGGTTTACCTTGTGTGCTGCTTTTATGTATGCACATAGCTTTATTTATTTAAAAATACATTTAATATTCTTATCAATAATGTTGCGTAATTTATCTTACCAAAACAGAATGCTTGGTAGAGGGATTTTGATTTTATTATGATTAAAATGCATGCAAACTTCACATTTGTAAGCCATATCTATGGGTATTAAATCTATGTGCCTGTATAGTGTAGCTTTATTTTAAAAAAAATACATTTAATATATTCTTATCAATGTTGCATATTTTTCTTTTGACTTGTCATAACAAAATATATAGAATTCTTTTGTAAATAAAGTATGTTTTATGAGATGACCTAGTAATTTATCTTATCTAATTTCAGCATTAAAGGAAAAGGAAAAAGGAGCGGTCAAATTTGAAGGTTCATCACTGATTGCACAGATGGGATCAATCAGTGGTAAGTTCTTCATTTTAAAGAGCAGCTGAAATATTCAAATTAAGAAGCTGAAATATTCAAATTTAACAAAATGAAATAATTCAGATTGAATCAATGTACAAAATGAAGTTTAATAATGTTGGCTAATTTACCATCCCCCCAAAACAACCACCGCTTTTATTCCCCAAAGCCACGTCAGCAAATGACAATAGGAGCATCGGTTCCGATGGTAGGTTTATTGTAAAAGTTCTGTCGTTAATTATTAAATTAGACTTATTAATTTCTAAACTTATCTCGTGATTCAAAAAATATTTATTGAGGAGTGCAACTTTATTATAAAAGCTTTAATTGTGAGTAACTAATAGAGACTTGTGAATTGTTAACCGTTTTAATTTATCAATTCACAAGTCTTAATTAGTTATTCACAACAAAATTTTTTGCAATAAAATTGCAATTTTCAATAAATATTTGTTGTTATTCAATTATTGTATTGGTTTAGAGATTAACGAATCTAATTTAGAAATTTACAAATTCCAGTTAACTATTTATAATAAAATTTTTACAGTACAGTTCTTGTCATTACTAGAGCTTTGTCTGCTAGTGCTACAATTCTGTTCCAACAGATAAGAGTGGAAACAGATTAGGTCAGGCCAGGCATTGCTCTTAACAGGACAGGCTTGTCTAACCTGTGGCCTGTTACAGGCTTATTTTTCAGCTTGCACATGGCTTGTATTAAGGCTTAGCCTGGCCTGAAACCTGTTAAAAAGCCTGTATTTTTAAAAATTTCAAGTTACAATTATATATATATTTTTAAAAAAACTAAGATTAAAAAAAGTGTACATAATAATTAATTTTTTAGTCTTGGCTTTTATTTAAATTTTAGTATTATAAGTACTATTGTAAATCTTAATTATAATTTACAAGGATATTATTAAAAACTAGTTGTAATTGTCTGTTAAAATTTGGAACAAGATTATGTTTAAGTACACAAAAAAAATTAAAATTAAGACAAATAAATAAAGAGAAAAAACTATTGATCTCACAACGAATAAAGAAGGCATCATAATTTATTAACATAACACATAAGTTAATTAATTTATTATTCTTGGAACAAAATTTTTCTCTCATATTTTATTTATATTTTTAAGATTTAAAGATCACATTATTTATTGATATTATTATTTTAAATTATATTTTTATCTTTACTTGTCAACTAAACTTCAAAATATAAGAAGGATTAAGCTATTAACTATATATTAAAATTAAAAAATAAATTAAAAGAGCACATTAACAACAGTATCATTAACTAATTTATATATATATATTATAATTATAAATTTCTAATAGGTCCAGGTCGACCTACGAGACATAACAGGCTTTTTAGAGAGTCTAAACTTGTCTTATTTAATTAAATAGGCCTTCAAACAGGTCTGAGCTTGTCTCTTTTGAAAAACAGGCCAGGTCAGGCCAAATGCAGGTCAGGCCATAGGCCCCTGACAGGCTGCCTAGCCTATTTCCATCCCTACCGGTAGAGGTAGTAGCCGGTCACAAGCATATGCAGCTTTAAATTAAAAAAAATAAAAGAAGAGAAAAATGTGATAAAATACCCTATGTTTTAAAATCCCATTTCAATCCAAAGACATGATCAGGGATTTGTTAAATTTATAGGTCTGATTTTGAATATATGTATTTCAACTACCTTTAAAATGTATTTTCCCCTACTTTTTTTTTTCCTGAATCTATTATTGTTAATTTCTTCCATGACTATATTTGTTATGTGCTTCTTTTATATTAACTAATTAGATATTTGCAATTTAAATGTTTTATTAGGATAAAAATGCAAACTTCCCACACACACACACATATAAGTTTAGCAATAAATTTTTATTAAAAAAATAAGAGGATGAAATATATGAAATAAGTTGTTGTTGGGAACTCAATTATTTCTTTGATCTTATTTATAAAATATTTCCAACATATTTCATCAAAACTAAGAAAAAACTTTAAATCTTATATGGCTCCATGTTAAATATTTAATGACTTTAAAACTTTATCGATATTTAATATATATTTTTGAAAAAATAACAGTTTACATATATAAAAATAAATTAAAAGTAAAATTATATATTAATATAATAAATTTAATAAGTTAGTTTATATTAATAATGGAAAAATATTCTCAGTGTTCTATAAATAGGATCAAAAGAGTAATATATATCATTTATATTTCTATTTCTACTCCCTTTATTATTGAAAACGGGTCATTTATATATTTTCCCTGTGAATGAAAGGAGAATTTTTGTGATTAAAGTTTAACACATTTAGAGTATGTATAGTTTTTTTGAATTTACTTATACTTTTAATCAAAATAAATTAATCACACAGTGCAAATGTTTTTAGAAAATATATATTCAATCCATACAAATATTATTATATACTAAAACGACTTTAGAGGAACTTAATCCACAAAGTTTATTAACTTATATAATTGATTTATTTATTTTTTCCATTTGAGGAGAATATGGAGCAACTTGGCTTCTACCTGAGATGCGAGAGGACCGATCGGAACCCGAGCTGGAGATAACATATTCAACCACTGGAAATGAAAATGTTATTGGTATTTGTTTTACAATAATCACTCAAAATGAATCAATATTCTTGCTTTGTATTCATCACTAGTCAAAGTGAAATCACAAAGACTCATATGCAAGCAAACAAATATGTGTGTGCATATATATATGTCAGGTCTCTTTCAAGGGTGTGTTTTCTTCTCACGGCCACACAAACGTAACACTGAAATATGCAGCGGTATGTCGAACTCCTTCACTGGGCTTTTTTACCATTAATAATTCTTATACTATATACAGAGATTCAAACGTATCATCATTTTTTCCAGATTATAGCTGGAAACATGTCTTCTCATCATCAAGCGAACCATCTGCCGTAACTATTTTCATTCTCTCTGGAAGCAAAGAGAGAGGGGAACCATTTCAGAAGACGACGATTAGCACGTGTCATCGTTATGTTCCTTTTAGCATCATTTTGGACGGTGAAATGGAAGAGGCACGACGACGATGGAGGGAAGGGAGATTTTCATCATTAGGTTCGAAGCCCAAGTTAGTGGTGCAAGAACATGGACCCAATACAGATTTAAACTTGCTTACAGCTGCATATGCTTCCGTGGGTTCTGATGTTTCCGCTCCAAATAGAGTTTTCATTGTACCCGGCGATGCTATTTATAAACAACGCACCCCTTTGGGAAATACTGTTCTACACTTAGCAGCCGCCCATGGAAATAATCCAATGGTGGAGAAGGTGGCTCAGCAAGCTCCCTATCTTTTTTTAGTGACCAACAGCAATGATGATACTGCATTGCATGCTGCTGCAAGAACAGGCCATGCCTCTACCATTCAAAATCTCTTGAATACTTGGTTGACTTTGGTAAGACGTGGGACAGATGGTCACCATGAAGATCAATCTACTCTACAAATGATGACCTTGGTGGATGATCCTCATGAAGATCAACCTCCTCTACAAATGATGCTCTCGTTGGATAGTCATACTCTACAAACGATACAAATGATGCTCTTGGTGTCTTTGACCTTGTTACGGAATAAACAAGGAAACACTTTTCTTCACGAGGCATTTATGGTTAATGCGCATGCTGGGGCTCTGATTTTCAATGCTTTTGAAGATACTTTTATGAGAGACAATTCAGAGTGGGAGGCTGACTTCAAGAAAATTGTTAATAATTTAGTTGTATTTGCAATCAACGGGAAAGGGAAATCATTGTTGTATGTGGCCATTGAGGTTGGTTGCAAGCAAGTTGTTGATCGACTGTTGGATATCTGCATCCAATATGACCTCCAGCCCCAAGGAAAATCTCCCCTTCTTCCAACACTCACCAAGAGAAATATGGGTAATTATATATCTTGTCACACATTCATCATGCCTTCATTTATTCACCATGCATGTTGCTAAAACATTCTTACTGAATAAAAATCGCTTTGATTATACTGCTGGTCTGTGCAGTTATGCTGCAAACCATTCTGAGCAAAAAGCCAAATTGGATACACTTGAGAAATGAAGAAGGAAGCCTTCCTCTTCACCAGGCGGCGTCTATGGGGTACCGTGAAGGTGTCTCCTTCTTGGTAAAAAGATGTTCTTCATGCACCATGGAAAGGGACAACGATGGCTTCTTCCCCATTCATTTGGCATGTAGTGGAGGTCATGTCAAAGTAGTTGAAGAGCTACTAAAATACTACCCCGATCCTAAAGAGATGCTTGACAAAAATGGCCGAACTTTGCTCCATGTTGCTGCTAAAAGTGGAAAATATGAGATGGTTAGGTACATCCTCCAACATCCAAAGCTTGAGTTTATGATAAATCACAGGGATGATGATGGGAATACTCCTTTACATTTGGCCACCCTTCAGTGGCATCCCAAAATTGTACTTTCCTTGACTCGGGACAACAGAGCTAATCTCGCTATACTTAACCATAAAAATCAAACAGCTCTAGACATTGCTGACCTAAGGCAAGACACAAGTCCATCCCTTGCACAGGCAAGTTACAGTTTGTTTTTTCCCCCAAAAAAATCACAATTCTTTTTCAAAGATTTAATGTCGTTGTAACCAAAATGGAAGTGTTTGTGTGCAGAGACTTAACATGGAATGCATTGCAATCTGCTGGTACGCCAGGAAGTTTTGTTTCAAATGACACACATTCATCCTAGTGAAGAGAAAGAATCCCGCAACACTACTGGACAATACAAAGATAGAATTGAAACTTTGATATTGGTTTCAACCCTTATAATAACAACATCCTTTGCTGCTGGGTTTGCCATGCCGGGCGACGTAGATCAAGGAACAGCTATTATGTTGAAACATGTCATGTTCCATTTGTTCATTCTCTCCCTCACAATCTCAGTATTTGGGGCTATTATTACAACTATAATTCTCATGTGGGCTCGTTTAAATGAGCTGCATTTAATCCTTTTTGCTCTCAAGTACGCAATGCCAATTCTAGGTATTTCTTTGACGGCTTTATCCTTGGCATTTTTGGCAGGCGTGTATCTTGTAATTAGCAAACTAAGCTGGTTGGCTACCACATTCTTGGTGTTGAGTGTGGTTTTGATCTTCATGGTTGTGTTCTTGTATGCCCTCCTCTTGCTGCCCTCCTCTTCAACCGTACCATTTCTTTGGTATATTTCCCATTATCCCTTTCTTCTCCTTACAGAGATAGCTAAGATGAAAATTGATGCCAACCACAAAAGTTCCAGTACTTCTAGCACCCCATAATCTAGATGAAGTACATGGTTATTATTAGTATGCGAGGATAGAGAAACACACATATTAAGTATATTTAATTGTCTGGTGTCTGTTAGATAATGTCGTGTGTGTGTATATTCACCTGATGCATTGTCGTGGGACTAGTTTGTACAAGATGGTTGGCAGATGTATGGCTTGTAATCTTGTGTGTCTCTTCTGTACGTGGAATAGTGGTAAAAATGTGATCTTTGTGTGCTTTGTCTAATTGTATTTGGCAACTGATATTGTCTCATAATTAGTAACTGATATAGCCCCCAAAAAAATAAAACATGAACTAGCAGTATCAAGTTATAGCTACTATTATTCAATATGATTCAAAGAGGCATAAATTACTTATAATGACTCCCTATTACAAGCTCTGACAGCTCGAGGGACCATCAAAAAATCTTACTCTCTCTATCACTGCTGTCACCGGTCCGTCCTAATATGCCTCGTTGATATTTCATTGTTGTAACCGTAAATAAACGAAAAAAAAAAACAATGGTGCAGATATATTAGCATTATTCATTTATGTCATGGAAATTAGCATCCATAGTTTGTGTTCTTGATAGGAAGAAGAGGATATCTACTATAGCATGATACCAATGGAAGCCCTAGAGTTGATGCAGTATTTTCTTATGCTTTTTCCAAATAGTAATCTAGCCCTGTTGTTCACAACCCGAGAGTCTGAAAAGATGACTACCAGCAAATCGAAAATAAAGCCAACATGTAACAAAAGGCAAGCAACATGATTTAAAGCAGAAACATGGCAGCAACAACAATTGATGAGGTGGTGGCAAAGAATAATCCAAACCTTTAAAGGATGGCCTGGCCAGCCAGTTTGCTGATATTCCAAATGAAGGGATAATTCGTAACAGATTTCCTCAAGCTAAGGATGTATATTTTCCGGCAGAAAACCAATGCTTCTCCAGTCTAACACCGCATCTTCCTTTGTAATTATAGATTTCTTGATGACGAGCGACTCATATGGACTGCCCTAAAAATGAAAATATATCAAGCAGAAGAAAACCCTCAGAAAGTGCAAACAATCTCTCTCTAGCCCCTCCTGATATTCTTTCAACTTTGTTACTTTCAGATTAGGTCTGTATCCCGATCTCTCCATATCAACATAAATCAGGCCCCCTATGTTAACTTTCATAAAAGGCTGCCAAGATGTTAAAACCTGGAGACAAGAATCTTAAGTTTTAATAATCATTTTCAAACTCCCCAAATGAAAGAATAAGTTACATTGAATTTTCATGGCCATAAAGAAATTATTTCCCATACCTTTTAGAGTTAGATGGATTCACTCATTTCTCGGCCACCCATAAAATAATAGTAATCTTTTTAATTTCTTCTTATTGGGATTTCTAGCTAAACTGTACGTTATAACTTTCAGTTGATGAAACCGAGATTTTAGCGGTTACACCACAAAAAAATTGACTTTAGCGGTAACATTTTGCAAAATGCCTTTTGTATAAAGAATTTACATTTTAGGGCTATATTTCCTCCTGTTGCAAGATGCATATCATCTTCATAGCGCCTCTTTTACACCGTTGTAGATGAAGATGCGGTGTTAGACTACTGGAGATGCGCTGCTTTGTTGGAAATTTTTTTAAAAAAAACTTATTTAAATCAGAAAGTTGTAATTTTGTAATAAAGGTTGCTTGAACACTCGTCTATGGCTTATTGGCATCCTACAACAAACCTTGTACGGTAATAGGAGCGTTTGGAATATAGTTGGGTTTGTTGTAAACAAAGTTGATCGCTGCACGTGATGAGTGTTTTACATATTAAGGCAACAACGTTGTCACTAAATTACGAGTTTAAACTTTTATGAATATAATGAATGCCTGAATTCCTTTAATTGAATGGACGGTGACAAAAAATTAATATACAAATTAAAATTAAAATGAAGTAATAACTTGATGGTTGATTCCTATAAATAGAGAAAGCGATGGAGCTGGTACTCACGGTTGTAGATATTATGGAAACGAAGAAGAGGCTACAGATGGTGCTTGTTTATGGAATTACTTAGGACACATTTGGAATGACTTATAATATAAAATATGAGATAAATATATGAGAGATTCTCAATTTAAATGAAATATGCTTATAAGTGATTTTAAAAGTGATGCCAAACAAAATTTTAAATAAGCACTTATAAGCATGTTTTATGTAAATCGTAATAGAGAGTCATTTTTTGGTAGTGGGCCCTCTCTTCCAAACACCTCCAACCAAATAGAAAGTGGGAGATTCACCGTATTTTATGTGTGTTTTTCTTTTGTTTCATTTCTAGCTAATTAAAATATGTATAATGGCTTCACTACCAAAAATCATGTGATTAGTGATGGAATTTACTGACAAAATTTTTATTGAGCGACGGAATCATATTACTGACGGAATTAGCGATAGAATTTGTTCTGTTGCTAATTCTTCTGCCATTAATCGGATTAGCGATGGAATTGAAATTCTGTCAGTAATTACTGACAGAATTAGAGACAGAATTTCAATTCTGTCACTAATATATTTTTTTAAAAAAAATTAAAATGCCACCTCACCTTCGCCGCCACATGTCACCCCATAATCTTCACGTGTCGCTGTCACGGCTCGAACCAAAGAACTTGTTTGTGCATGTGCGTGACTTCACCAGTTGAGCTGCAATGAACTTACTGACTTATTATGCAAAATTAGATATACATATATATATGTATATAATATTCTCTTACACAAATAATTGTATATACAAATATATATTATTAGAAACTAAAAATAAACTATATGGTAATTTTAATCATAACTATTTTTGTAACAAAATAATTTTTAGATATTTGTTTTACTATTTATTTTATAATGCTTTATTTTTAAAAAAATATTTTAAATATAATATTAATTTCCAATTACACTAATTTTGAATTTTAAATAGTAAATAATTTTTTCATAAATATATTTTTTAAATTTAATTATTTTATTTAACATTCACAAGATATATAATTTAAAATATATATTATATTAAATATTATATTTTAGCCACGGAATTAGTCACGGAAAAGTATTCTGTTGCAAATCTTAATTATAATATTTTAGTCGCGGAATTTTGTGACGGAAGAAATTTTGTAACTAATTTTAATTATAAAATTTTAGCCATGAAATTAGTCACAGAATTTTCTGACAAAAATAATTCCGTGGCTAATTTTCATTATAAAATTTTAGTCACGAAATTAGCCACGAAATTTTATGACGGAAAAAATTCCGTCACTAATTTAGTGACTAAGTTTAGCAATAGAATTTTTGTGGATAACCCATCAGAAATTAGTGACAGAAATTATTTCATCACTAATTCCATCGGTAATTAGCTGTTTTTTTGTAGTGCTTTATTCGGTATAATATTTCTTAAACAGAATGTTTTATAGATAAAACATCTTTACATATGCATATGATGAAGTAATTTATGTTATATGTATTCTGGATAATAAAATAAAAAGTTGTCACCTGTGACTTAGTTAATTTATATCATTTTAAGCTGCTGCAACCTATATTATTGAAAACGGGGTCATTTTATATATTTTCTCTGTGAATGAAAGAAGACCATATGATTAAATGTCAATACATTTAGAATATATATTTTATGAATTTAATAATACCTAGATCAAAATAAATTAATCGCATAGTGTATGTACATGTTCTTATTAAATACTCCTTTAGTCTTTGATATAAGATTTAATTAATTATTTGAGTAGATTAAAAATATTAGTTAAATTAGTTAACACGATACGTTTTTTTCCTAGAACATTCTAAGTATCTTCTTTAATTTCCTCTCTTCTTGATCTTCTACTTGATTATTGTTGGGAGAATATCAATAGAATTAATTTGGACAAAAATTTATAAATATATGAAATAGATTTATATATAGGACCAATATAAACTCTCTCATTAATTCTTATATTAAAGATTGGAAAAGTATATATTCAGTTGACATAGTTGAAGGAACAGCTATTATGCTAAATCATGCCACGTTCCATTTCTTCATTCATTATCTCCCTCGCAATGTCTTTATTTATTTGGGTCTATTATTACAACTACATTTCTCATGTGGGCTGGTTTAGATGATCTAAGTATTTCTTTGGCGGCACTATCCATGGCATGGCATTTTTGGCAGGTGTGTTGAGTGAGGTTCTAATTCTTGTGGTTGTCATGATATACATATATGAACTCTACTCCTATGCTTGTGCCTGAGACTAGTGCTTTATGATATTTTGTTAATTTTATAGGTGTGGACACAAGACATATGAGAAAAGCAATTTAAGTTTTATATTGACTTGAGAGGAATTAGATTGGCCATGAAAAAAGTATATATGAGTAAATTTAGGACATTTAAAGCTTAATAATAAAATAAAATCCCTATCAAAGACACTGAGGTGCCATGACAAAGCACTTAGTATGAAAAGAAGGAAAAGAAAAGGGTTGGATTCACAATATTTAATCCACACAGTGTGAGTGAAAGATATTGGATTATATCTAGCCCACCCTTAATGGATCGGAGCCCAAGCCTAATACCAATGGGGTTCAAATAAGAATAAAGGAAAATATGGGACAACTGCAGTAGTTTTCCCTTTATGTTTTAAATTGATTTTATGTAACTATCCGTACATAATATGTGGGATATGGGATTGAGAGAGAGTCAGTTGATGGAACTTAAGAAAAACTTCTCCTTTCTTTTGTGAAACTGCTCTCTCAACTCTGTGTGCTCTTTCTTTTCTATTTGGTGTCATTTGCTGTATAATTCCGCATAGGCATATTAGATTACTTATGGGATCTTAGGTATACGTCCCGAAATCCTTCATCTTTGTCATCCATTTAATATAATAATAGCATTTCATTTCATAGGAACAGATTTGATAAATGCTAATAACTCTTAGAAAGAGTAAAGAATCAATTAAGGAACTATTGGTTTTAAGCCAGCCATCTCAACTAGTGAAGAATCAACAATACGAAATGTTTCTCTTGGGTATTCTTGATAAATTAGCTTTTGGACCCTGAGTGCTTGTATAAATGTAGACAACTGAAAATAAATACATGTTCGATCCTATGATTTAGGTCCAGTCTCCTGAAAGTTTCCAAAAAATTAAAATTATTCATTATGAAATTACTAAGTATAATTCTGACAATGAATTTGCCTTTAGCTCAATCTTATCAGAGATTCTCCACAGCTTACCCCAAAATTAATCACAATTGGTTTTCTCATAGCTTATCCAAAATTATTATAAGCATATGATCAAGTTCACTCGAATTGCTCTCACTTGATTAAGTAGCAAATACTATTAGCTCGTAAATTCCCATAATACAAAGTTTATTGCGTAGTGTATCCTTTTTCATTCACGCTTTCTTCTTTGTGTTCATGCTGCTTCTTACATTGAGTTAGAATCTAAATATTGAGGCTTATCTAATAAAATCTGAATGCTGAGGCTCGATCTAATTCATATTGTGTCCAATATCTTGTTTCCATTTGCGTGGCTTTGCATTGATGCCTACTGTTCAGGCCCACAATAAATTATAAATCAAACAAATAAAAAAATAAGAAAAAGATCACAAAGGAAAGATCCTCTTTGTTTTTTCTTTTTTTTTTTTGAGGTCGAGTTTTTCTCTGTCTTTGCAGTAAATTAAAAAGAAAAATCAAATAAAAATATCCTCTTTGCAGTAAGTGGCAATAAGAGAAAATCTCATTTATGATGAGATTAAATGCTTATGGACTTCTAAATTAGAAAATGTGGTGTGAAATCATTAAGGAGCACGGTAAGAAAAATATAAAAACAGAGAAATCTCGAAACAGAGAAATCATCCAGCAACAGTTTTGATGTCCACAAACCTAGCTAATTAAGGACTTAAAAC
The DNA here is from genome assembly GCF_004799145.2 of Neltuma alba. Lineage (NCBI taxonomy): Eukaryota > Viridiplantae > Streptophyta > Magnoliopsida > Fabales > Fabaceae > Neltuma > Neltuma alba. The sequence goes on along the minus strand of NW_021634371.1, from coordinate 45,426 downwards.
AGTTATCCAGAAAAGGTATATAAAATGCCTAGGATAAGGCGGACGGATAGGGAATCAGGGGAATATATGATTCTCTTGGCAAAGGTTATCCATATCCTATTTTTAAATATGATCATGGGTATTTAACTTTTTTACATGAGACTTATATCTATATATTTATATATATAAAGGAATTTGTTTGTATTTGGGAAGGGGAAATTGTTAATAACTCAGAATGCATAGGCAATGTACATACGGATGCCTTTTTGGTGTCAAGTGGGAAGTAGTTTGGGCGCTTAAAATACCCTTTAAAATAATTGTTTTAAAAAAATAAAAAAATAAAATTGGATCATTTAGATCTCATTTCTGGACAGTCCAGATAGGATGAGCTCTGGCCTGTTGAGTATGATTTTGATCCTCATAGATGATTATGTTCTTGCATCCCCCCTTTTGCACCCGTGCTCTTCATCCCTGCCCATCATTCCATATAGTATTTCCTATTATCCTTTTCTTTAATTTCCTTACAAAAATTGCCAACTACGTAAATAGGTTCTATTACGTCTAGCATCCTGTAATTTATATAAAATGTACGTGGGGTTATTAATATGAGCATGATGATGAGGCGCGTGTATATGTTAAGACTTAAGAGGATTCAATACACACACACATCCTTTTGTATTATTGATGACACCGCCTGTCAGCACCTTAGCTCATATACAAAAATGCTTTTAGTATTAAAACGTTATATTCATTCAAAATTTAAAATGAATTTGATAATTAATTTGACCATTTGTTGACATTTTATAACAGCTGATGAATGGTTGATTTAAATTCGTTTTCATTAAAAGAAGCCAAGCCTTGTTTGCTCCTCTGGGACTCCAAACGAAACGTATCTGTATGTTCGCATCTCCAGCTACGGAGCTTCCATCTTCCTTTGATAGATATCCGATCTTGCCCGTTTAAATTAAAGCCGACTGGTCATCATCTTCCTCTCATATATCTACATTCATCCACTTTATTCGGCCTTCATCATCATCCACTTTTTCCTTTCTTTTTCTTCTTCTTGTTTTTTTTTTTAAAGGGATGACGGAGAGGTTTCATTATTCCTTACTTTGCTAATCACTGAAATGGGACAGGTGGCATGAGGAGATGCACTGACGATTCCATCTTTTGTTTTTTTATACATATTATATGCTCCTTTGATCCTAAACTTAAGATCTTAGTAACTTATTTGAGTTGAATAAATTAGTTAATATGGTATGTTTTTTTATTTAAAATGTCCTAAGATCCCGCTTACTACTTAGGATTAAGCAAAACCATATAGGTGGGATTAAAGAATACTATGAAGGGAAGTAATATTTTCTAATCCCACCTACATGGGTTTGCCTAGTCCAATCCCAAGTTACAAGCAACATCTCATATTAATCTTAGGGGGTTTTTGGAAGATCATAGAAATACTTTTAAAAATATATGGAGGAAGCAACTTCCTTCATATATTTATTTCATATATCATGAAATCACTTTTAAAACTATGGTTCTGTTTCCATCCAAACACCCCCTTAATCCCAATCATTACATACAATTCTCACTGTTTTATACTAAATGGGATCTAAATATCTTCATTAGCTTCTTCTCTTTCCCCCTATTTGATTATTGTTAAGGAAATATTAATAAGATTAATTTTTTTAAAAAATTGATAACCATGTGAAATAAATCTTAAATCTAGTACCAATATTAATTCTCCAATTAGGTATAAGGACTAAAGGAGTACATTAACTATCTTCTGACAAGGGGGATTACATCCTAGTTTACAAGGATAGTCCTAAAGAGTCTTTTATTCGCACACACACACGCACGTGCGTGCGCACGTGCACGCACGCACGTACAATGCATAGTAAGTTTTACAGTTAGGAAAATGGGTTGAGCTCGTCGAGCCGGACCGTTTAAGTTGAAGGCCGGGCTTGTAGTTTGGGGTCTTCAAAGAGGATTTGGATTTAAAAGGGCCAGCCCTGTAGGACTCAAAAATAAAAGGGTTGGCCTTATTGGACTGCGGATCGGCCCGTGTAAGCGTGCCAACAATACTTTTTTTAATTTATTTATTTTTATCCTAATCTAAGTCCTTAACATTTTACACACACTCTCTCTTTAAGTTTTACTTTCAGTTTTTCATTCACTCTGAGCTCATACTTTAATCTCTAATGATATTAAAATAAATAAAAATATATTCTCCATATCCTAAATTAGATTTCAAATTTGTATTTATTTGAACCTATTATATATTAAAATAAACAAAATATATTCCCCATATTAAAACAAAAATTATATTGATTGAACCAACAGGTATGTATCAATTTGTATATATGTTATAAAATTTTAATAAATAAGTTAACACTTTTTCTATAGTGACTATATCATAATGTTTACTATATATTTAAATAGAGTTAGACAAGCGAGTCAGACAAAACCAAAAAAGACTATTCTGAACAAAAACAAAAAAAAGATGACATAGTTAGCTCCTTAAAACCATACTATGGATCAATCCAAAGTGCTAAGATATTTTAGACTTCTCACAAGATTGCATTGCAAAGTGATTTTCACAATTAAAGCCTGAGAAATCATTGGTATTTTTAGAAGTTAAGAACAACCTATTACTAGTGAAGCACAATCAAATATTCTTACAATTAATGATAGTAATGATAGTGTTTGTCTACTTTTTTTCAGTGAAAACATTTGTTTACTTTTAATGAAACTTTTGGATCTTAATGTCATTGACTTGTTATCTCTAATGAATGTTTTAGATTTGTTATATGTTGATGGACATTTAGATATGATGATCTTTTATATTTGTGACTTAATTTTATTCATATTTATGTCTTTTACTAGTAATTTTATTGGTTTATTTTTATTTTTTGATAAAAAAATATGAAAAATAAAATTTTTTTATTAAATCGACTAAAAGCTTGTGAGCCGGTCCTGAGCTCGTCTGCTTAAAAATCGAGCATAACAAATTGAGATATTTTTGAAATTTTAGTCTTATAAGACTGGCCCTTTTAAACCTGTTAGCTTTGCAAGGCCAGCCTTGTAGAGCCGGGCTGGCCCGTTTTCTCACTTCTTGTAAGTTTTGGCAGGAATCCGAACAATGAAAAAAACTTATCCAGTATGTGGGGACAATAACTTCTAGGGTGACGTGCACGCGCGCACAAAACAATTATACTCACATATGTACCATATGTATTTATATTTAATATAAAAGGCATGCATTTTTTTATTATCTTTCTTTATTTGTGTTTTTGCCTTGACATGCTTACTTTTGTAGAGTATATCCATAACTTTGAAAACGATCAAGGTCTTTTATCTTTGATTGGTTCCTCTGGGTTGTTAGAAAAATATATGAATATTATACTTTGAAATCATGTATAACCCATTCGAATAATATTTTCTTTTTGGGGCTAAGACAGGTCATGATGACTATACTGATACTGTTTTGATTCTAGAGGCTCTGACTGAATGTCTGGGTATATAATGGGAGGACAGAGAGATCACAACTACTGGGAGATCTACTGCAGCAACTGCATGAGCTTTTAGGATTTTAATTTTCTCCTTCAAGCCTAGCTTGTCCTTCTCACCCAAAAAAAAGAATAATAATTTGGTTTCTTTATTAAAGACAATTCGGGATGACTCTGTTTTATGCTACCTCTCTTTGTACTTTCTCTTTAAACTTCTCTGTACATATTTTTTTATTAATACACGCCTTTTACTCAAAACAAAGACAATCCGGGGCCTTCCATGTGAAAGAGAGAAGGAGGTCCAACTCCAAGTACGATAATGAAATAACAGGACGAAGCTGATGGCTGGCTCCTATAAATAAAGGAAGCGATGGAATGAAAGTTATCCGCTTACAGCAAATTAGAGTTGAAGAGTGAGGAAACGAAGAGGCAAAGTTCCGTTGAAGTTTCATCATACCTCATTGATTCGTCAAACTCTTGACGCTTCTCTGTTTCCCCTCTCTTTCTGTTTTCAAGTTAACTAGAAGATTAGGCACTAAAAGCTTAAAATTATAAGTAAGATTATATAATTAAATTTCAATATATTTACAATATATGCTTCATGCTTGTAGAAAAAGAATATATGTTTCACGAACTTAAGAATTTAAGAACACTTTAATATTCTGGAAAAAGAGAAAAATATAAAATATTTTGATATATGTATATATGATATTATAAACTTAAAATAAGTGGAAGTAAAGAGGTTCTCTTCCCAAAAAATTCAACCAAGTTTAAAACTTATAATAATTCATTTATTTATTTTTTGGTTTGAGGACAAGATGAAGTAACATGGCATCTACCGTAGATGAAAGAGGACAGATCAGAACCCGTACTGGAGAGATGGTATTGTTGAACAATCGCTGGAAATGAAAATGATAGGGCAATCGCTGGAAATGAAAATGATAGGGGTATGTATGTCATTCCATTGTTTTACTATCTATCAGTAAAATTATTATTATATTAATTATAACTTGTGAACAATATTGATTGGAATTTAACGGAACATTAATGTCAGGTTCTTTTCGATCATTGAAGGTATGTTTTCTTCTCATGGCCTGGTGAATCTAACACTAAAATATATTGCGGTATGTCAAATTTATTCACTGTGATTATACATAATGACTCATTAATGCTTGTACTATACATAGATACATGATTGAGATTATATTCATCAAAGTCTGGATCAATCCAACGTATCATAACCTTTTCCAGATTCCGGCAACCGAAAATATGTCTTCTCATCATCAAGTGAAGCATCTGATGTAGCCATTGTGTTCGAGTAGTGCCAGGGAATCCATGGAGGAGAGAGAGTATTCAGGTCAAAATCAAACAAGAGGGAGTATGCTGATACCCCTAGCTCCCAGAGATGTAATGGGGGACGTGCAAATGCGAGTGGTGAGATTCTCAAGGGGGATTGGAAATTTCATCATGAGGTTTGAAGCACAAGTTAACGGAGCAAGAACATCGACCAAACATGGATTTGAATTTACTGATAGCTGCATATGTTTCCATGGATTCTAATGTTTCTACTTCAAACAAAGATTTCATTGTACTTGATAATGCTATTTATAAACAACGCACTCCTTTGGAGAATACTATCCTACACCTAATAGCTGCCTATGGAAACAATGCAATTGTAGAGAAGGTGGCTCAACAAGCTCCTTTCTTTTTACAGTGACGAACATCAATTATGATACTGCATTGCATGCTGCTGCAAGAGCAGGCCATGCATCTGCCATTCAAAATCTCTTGAATACTTGGTTTCCTTTGGTAAGACGTGAGACAGATGGTCATCCTGAAGATCAATTCACTTTGCAAATGATGCTCGTGGTGTCTTTAACTTTGTTGCGAAACAAACAAGGAAACACTTTCTTTCATGAGGCATTTATGGTTAATGCCCAAAATGGGGACAAGATTTTCAAGGCTTTTCAAGATTCTTTCATCAAAGATGGTTTAGAGTTGGAAGCTAAATTTAAGAAAATTGTCAATCATTTAGTAGTATTTACAATCAATAAGGAAGGAAAATCATAATTGTACGTGGCCATTGAGGTTGGTAGTAAGGAAGTTGTTGAGCAACTCTTGGACATCTGCAACCAATATGACCTCAAACCTCAAGGAAAATCTCCCTTTCTTCCAGTAATGACCAAGAGAAATATGGGTAATCATATTGTTATTGACTCATGGATTCATTGCTCCAACATATCGCTAAAACGTTCATATGCCCACAATATTGTCCTATGTATCTTCATTTGCCAATATACAAATCCTAATTTTATTGTTTATTTGTGCAGATATGTTGCACACATTATAACCAAGAAACCAAATTGGATACATTTGAGAAATGAAGAAGGAAGGCTCCTTCTTCATCGGGCGGCGTCCATGGGGTACTGTGAAGTTGTTTCCTACTTAGTAAAGAAATGTTCTTCATGCACCATGCAAAGGGACAACCATGGCTTCTTCCCTATTCATTTGGCATGTATTAGAGGTCACGTTAGAGTGGTTGAAGAGCTAATAAAATGTTATCCAGATCTCATCGAGATGCTTGACAAAACTGGCTGAACTTTGCTCCATGTTGCTTCCGAAAGTGGAAAATATGAGCTGGTTAGGTACATCCTCTAACATCTAAGCTAGAGATTATGATAAAGTAGAAGGATAATGATGGGAATACTCCTTTGCATTTGGCCACCCTTCATCGGCATCCCAAAATTGTGCATTCGTTGACTGGGGACAATAGAGTCAATCTTGCTATACTTAATCAAGAAAACTAGACAGCTCCAGACATTGCTGACCTAAGGCATGACAAAATCCATCCCTTGCAAAGGCAAGTTGCTGGTACGCCTTAGAGTTCTATTAGGTCGTTGCGTTGAAATGGCACAATAGTTTGTGAAGAAAAAGGATCCCCCAACACTGGACAATATAAAGATAGAATTGACACTTTGGTATTAGTTTTAACCCTGATAATAACAGCATCCTTTGCTGCTGGGTTTGCCATCTCAGATGATTAGATCAAGGAACAGTTGTTATGCTAAATCATGTCATGTTCCATTTGTTCATTATCTCCCTCACAATCTCAGTATTTGGGGGCTACTATTACAACTATAATTCTCACGCGGGCTCATTTAGATGATCTACATTTAATGCCTTTTGCTCTCAACTGCTCAATGCCAGTTCTAGGTATTTCCTTGACAACACTATCCCTAGCATTTTTGGCAGGCGTGTATCTGGTAGCCAGCAAACTTAACCAGTTGGCCGCTACCTTTTTAGTGTTGAGTGTGATTTTGGCCTTGATAGTTGTGTTCTTGTATGCCCTCTTTTGGCTGTCGTCCTCTTCAACTATCCCATTCATTTGATATATTTCCTATTGCCCATTTCTTCTCATTTCAAAGATTGCTGAAGCAAAGATTGATGCCAACCGCAAAAGTTCTAGTACTTCTACCACCCTATAATCTATATGACGTGCGTGGTTACTATTAGTAGGATGAAGAATCACTCATGTTAAGGATTTAATTACTCGTTTGGCATCGATTAATATTATGCCATATATATTCATTTGTATTCATATGTCATAGTAGGACTAGTTTGTACAGGATAGTTTGCGGAGTATGTATGTTTGTAATCTAGCGTCTCTCATGTATAGGTATTAGTGGTAAGACTGATCTTTGTGTGCTTGTCTAGGTATACATTTTGGGTCTATTTGACGATACCCCATAAAATAATAGTGACTAGTGAGCGATTTATAGATCATGTGTGGAAGTTTACACAGGATGTTTGTCATTAAAAGCCCACGTACAAAAGATGTGATAAATTGGAAGGTATATTTTCCATAACATGGAATACATATAACTTGATCAAATGTACTTTAATTAAGGATCAAACCTGCATGGAAGTCAGCATAGGATGTTTGCTGGATCAGTGGCCGCTCAAAAATATGGACACAGGGAAAAGGAATATACAGATAAATTCATTGTTGTAAAAATGCCGAGTTTGATCGCACCTATATATATATATTTGGTAACTGATATGGTCTCATGATTAGCAACTGATATGGAAGGGATGGCCCTAAAGAACAGAATATGAGGTAGCAATATCAAGTTATAACTCATAACTAGTACTCTTCCAGTTTTTAATATAGAACCTAATTGTTACGTTGATTTTGGTCATAAATATAAGACCTATTTTTCATATTTATTAATTTTTCTAAATTACCCTTATGAATACTCCCTCAACTATAATCAAGTAAAAGAGGGAGAGAGGATATTAAGGAAGATGATTATGATGTTTTAGGACAAACATATTATATTTCTTATAATTAACTAATTTACCTGACTTCTTTACTCTAATAAACTTATTTAAATAGGTTTTATATTAAAGACCCGAGAAGTATTACTCAATAATATCACTCAAAAGAAATACTAGTATAAATTATAATCACTCCCTATAACGGGCTCACAGTTCGAAATACAAGCAGAAGGAGAACCCTCAGAAAATAAGAAGGATCTTTCTCTCTGCCACCGCTGCCACCTGTCCCTCCTCATGTACTTCGTTAATATTTCATCATTATAATTAACCATAAACTAACCAAAAAGATAATGAAATACATTAAGATAGAATTTTCAGCATTCGTTTATGTAATGGAAATTGACATCCATACTTCGCCATCTTGATGGGAAGAAGAGGATATGATACCTACTATAGAATGATATATAGCAAAGGGTAGAAGAAACTCTACATCTGAGACGGTATTTTCTCGTGTGCTTTTTCCAAATGGTAATTAAGGCAAGTATCAGCTCATGTGCTTCTAATCAAGCTCTTTGTTAGTACAACATTCATAACGTAGCATAGGCAATCAAATTAATTAAATCTGCCATTTCTTTTTTATTCGGCAAAATCCGATCCTACTCGTTTCAGGCTGATTGGTCATCATGATCCTCTCATCTATGTCAATCAATTTTATTCGGCCTTATTAGTGATCAGCCATTTATTCAATTTTTCCATTTTCCTTTCTTAACTCACTGTCTAAAGGACAATGGAGAGGTTTTGACGTTTCATTCCTTGCTAATCACGAAAGTGGAACGCGTGGCGTGAGTGCACTAACGAAAATGACTTGCATTTTGAATATCCCCTATTTATCTTCTTTAAATGGGAATTACATTTTAGGATACGGGGAGTACAAAAATGTACTCTCATTCCTGATTTTTCACAGAAAATGGTCTTCAATGGGCACTGGCCAGAGTTACAAGAATGATGAAAAAGATTCATATAGCATGTAGGGACAATAACTTCCAGGGTTTCCAGGGTGACATGGACAAAACAATTACGCACACATGCATTATGTATTTACATTTAATAAAAGTATGTTTTCCCACTCTTTTTTTTTTTTGGTTGACATCCTCACTTTTATCTGTAACTTTGAAAAAGAGGTCTCCAAAATTAATTGATTCCTTTAGGCTGTTGGAAACTGTGAATATTTATATTTTGTAACCATAACATAAGGAGAGAGAAAAGAACTTATACTCCGATGTAAGCTTTGTTACTTGTAGCCGGGCTACACCTTATTATTGAAGAGCTTGATGTAGTTTTGTTAAACAGACAAATCTTATTATGTGCAGTAAGGCTATGGGTTCTCTTAGAGGTTACAAGAATGTTATAAGGATAGTTGAGGGGGGTTTCATACATACAAATTACTTCTTGAACTATTATATATTGTTTCTAAAAGAACCATTTACACTTTATGTTATGCGCACTTATATTTGGCCTACTTAATTATCTTGTAATTATTTCATATATACTTGCTAAATTCGATTTGTTGTTATTGGGTCTATGTGACTGGCCTTGTGGTTTATTATTATTTTTCAAGCAAAGTTCTTAATGGGTTACACTTAGGAAAAGCTCTAGAGGTTTAGACTTGCATTGTGCTTTATCAATCTTCCTATTTTAGTTATTTATGTGTTGACTTTGCATCTTGGCACCTAGGGATTATTTATACTCTGATGTAATTTGTGAAACTAATTTGAGACTTGCATAACTAGTTTATTTATTATTTTATATATTTTTGTAGAGCATTGATGGGAGGCCTAAGGCTATAGGTTTCTAAATTGTGACTTTTGGTTATAGATCTACATTTGTGAACATTTTTGAGAAAATTATGGGTCATATAGAAATTATATTAATATGAAAAGATACGTATTATGACGAATAAGATGATAATTGTGGAAAATGATATTGGACTTACTGGTGAATTGTGATATTAGGCTTCAAAAGTGCTTGAGGCCCAATTATCATACCATTTGACTTATATGTAAATAGCAAGTCATGGGTTTATTTCTTTTTAAATGTGAATCCATGATAGAATGATGTCTTTCCTTTTCTATCATGGTCTGTATTGTTGAAGCAAGTTATTTTCTTAAAAACTATGATAGGTTTTGTAAATTAAAGTTTAATCATTTACTGTCATGACTGACTTCTCTAAAGTGATTGGTGACATCTTTTATAATTATAGTAGTTTTTAATTATACTCCTCTACTTCTTAATAAAGGACCTAATTATTGAGTTAATTTTAGTTTTAAATATAAGACCTATTTATCATATTTATCAATTTTTTTTCTAAATTACCCATATAGATATTCTTTTAACTATAATCAAATAAGTAAGAGAGAGAGGATATTAAGAAAAATGATTATGGTGTTTGAGGAAAAACATGTCATATTTCTTATAATTAATTAACTTATCTAACTTTCTTAATCTAATCAAATTAGTTAAATATATATTATATTCAGGATCAGAGGAGTATGATTTATTTTTTTTATCGTAATTAGGGCTGTTCACGGGACGGGATGAGATCAGGACAGACCCATCTCAATCCCATCTCAGTCATGAATAGGGACCGGATAGGATTCTTGTCCTGTGTCCTGTCCCGTCCCACTCTCGATGGGATTAGGACGAAATCAGGACAGGATAGGATGTCCCGTTTCCCTTTTTTAAGGAAAAAAGCTATACTTATTTGTATGAATTTTTTATGTTATAGTGTTTATTTTTCATTAGGCTTCTAAAGATAGAAGCATTATAAGAAAAATATTATGGAAAAAACTCAATTATATAATATAAAAAAGGTATAAAAATAAGGGAAAATGACAATAAAATACCACTTGAATTCCAAAAAGACAAATAAGGCACCTGAATAAACAAAATGATAAATAGGGCACTGGGTACCAATCTGGAATTCATATTTCCGACCAAAAGACCAAAATGCCCTGTCTGAAAGTGAGAGAAAGGAGAAAGGAAGACTGACGCTGATGAAATGCGGGAAGAAAGAAAAAAGAATGTTGGAAATGCTATTATCTTACTCCTTCACATCACCATTCTGTAGAGATTGTTGATTTGGTGGGTTTTGGTTGTGGGAAAGAGGATTTGTAGTGAGAGAGGGAGTGGACCTGTGGGAAAGATGAAGCGGAAATCAGAAAACAATGGCAAGCAATTACGTAACGTAACTGCTGTCATATGCCTGCTGGTTTTTGATAAATCTCATTACGTGAATGGTAAATTTTACTATACATGTAGTTAATTATGAATTTTACAAAATACATATTGTGATCTACAACTTTTATAGTGAAAGTGACTACTTTGTTAATGGGTTTTATAACCTGTTTTCAGGAGATAAACAACTTGTTTGTAAAAACTAATAAAATTTCACACTAAATTTAACAAAACGTATAGTGGGATTTACAACTTTTGTAGTAAAAATGACCACTTATTCAATGGGTTTTGTAACTTGTTTTTAGGGGATGGGCAACTTGTTTCTAAAAACTAATAAAATTTCATACTAAATTTGACAAAACACATAGTGAGATTTATAACTTTCGTAATGAAAATGATCACTTCTTCAATGGGTTTTGTAACATATTTTCAAGAGATTGGGAACTTGTTTCTAAAAACCAATAAAATTCCATACTGAATTTTACAAAACATAGAGTGATATTTGCAACTTTTGTAGTGAAAATTACCACTTCTTAAATGAGTTTTGCAACCTCTTTTTAGGGGATAAGCAACTTGTTTCTAAAAATAAATAAAATTTCACGCTGAATTTTACAAAACACACAGTGATATTTACAACTTTTATAGTGAAAATGACCACTTCTTAAATGGCTTTTGCAACCAATTTTCAAGGGATGGGCAACTTGTTTCTAAAAACCAATAAAATTTCACGTTGAATTTTACAAAACATATACTGGGATTTACAACTTTTGTAGTAAAAGTGACCACTTTGTTAATAGGTTTTGCAACATATTTTTGGGGGATGAGTAACTTACTTTTCACCACCAATAAAATTTCACATTGAATTTTACAAAACACATAATGTGATTCACAACTTTTATAGTGAAAGTGACTACTTCTTCAATGGGTTTTGTAAACCTGTTTTCACCGGAAAGGCAACTTATAAGCATAAATAAATCATTCAGTGAATGTGCACCTGAAATACGTCACAATAAACATTGAACTATTAACTTTCATAATTAATTACATGTATAGTAAAATTTACCATTCACGTAATGGGATTTACCAAAAACTAGTAGGCATATGACAGCAGTTACGTAACGTAATTGCTTGCCATTGTTTTCTGATTTTCGCTTCATCTTTCCCATAGGTTCACTCCCTCTCTCACTATAAATCCTCTTTCCCACAACCAAAACCCACCAAATCAACAATCTCTACAGAATGGTGATGCGAAGGAGTAAGATAATAGCATTTCCAACATTCTTCTTTCCTTCTTCCCGCATTTCATCAGCGTCGGTCTTCCTCTCTCCTTTCTCTCACTTTCAGACAGGGCATTTTGGTCTTTTGGCCGAAAATATAAATTCCAGATTAGTACCTAATGCCCTATTTGTCATTTTGCTTATTCAGGTGCCTTATTTGTCTTTTTGGAATTCAAGTGCTATTTTATTGTCATTTTCCCTAAAAATAATGCTATAAACAAATACTCTAAAAAGAATTATATAATGACTTTATAAATTATTTTATTGAGAAATGAGATTTTGTTGGGATAACACTGCAACTTAAAAGCTAAAAATCATTATAAAAATAATTATTATTAATAAGTAAATTAAATAATTTAATAATTTTTTTTTAAATTTAATCAATGGGACTTTATAAGATAATAATTGCACCGTAATTAGAGTGGCTATTACAAATTGTCGTACCTAGTGTCCCTGGCCCCTATGGCATACTGCATCGCAACACAACTAGGTACGGATCTTACGAAATGAACCAGAACCCTATATATACACACACACAAACACATATAGGCAATTATTGGTGCTTGCTGATACAAAAAAGCAGAAGATGGGATACTTACTGCAATGTTTAGATTGGAATTGATGGCAGCTACATTATCAATGTCGTCCTCAGGAAGTGCTTGCTTCGCCTCACCGTGGCCAATCCTCAACCTCAGAAGAAGACATTCACATCCTTTTAAAGAATTTTAACTCCACATAAGCTACGGGAACCACAGGTTTGTTGCCTAGTGAGTTACTATCAAGCAACATCAGCGTGCGTAATTTATAGTGTTAATGCCAAACTATCAAACTTATCACTATTGACCCCCCGCGTTCAAGTCCTTATTAAATGGCTGGCGTCAATGTTTTAAACAGTAAAAAAAAAAAAGACCAAGACTTACAATTTAAAAATATTGAGATCAAAATCAAGATGATAGAAAAATGATATAGGAACAAATCAAGGGATGCATCACTCTGACAAGTTGCAATGGTTACTCCTACTCAGGATGCCAACCCTTTTATTTTCTCTTTTATCTTTTTCATAATCACGGGACAAGTTGCAAATGATGATACGGTCACCCTACATAGTAGGACACGTGTCTCAAAATGATTGTGTTTTCAGTCTTCATCTGCATAATGTTTGAAAACGAACTCATAGATTTCTTTGGTTTGCGGGCAAACATGTAAAGGCAGATTCCAGTCAATAGAAACATTTCTAATTACCTTATCAAAATTACTAAATAATAATTAAATTATCAATTTTGTTGGAATATGCATTTTTTTTTCAAATATATTCATACATATTTATTTATCTTTTTTAAGATAATCCTTACACATATTAAAATTTTTCATTAAATAGTAGTTTTAACTAATATACATAATTAGTAAGAGCATTCTAAGGAAGACAACACCTATTTATTATAAATAACTAACTTAATAAATTTTTTAATCTATTTAAATTAGTCAACTAGTTTTTACTCTTCTGGTCCTATTTATAGGGTAGAGAGAAAAAGTTTTTTTGAGTCCTATTTATAAGTCACCTCATTATATTTTCAGTATGAATATACTATTTTGTCCTTCATTTATTATATTGGAGGTAGTTATTTCTTTTGAAATAAATGTGTATATATATTAAATATGGATAAAGTTGGAAATTTGTTATATTTTAATGGAAAGTTAATGTATTTTAGGGTTTTTCTTAGTTTATGTAAAATATGCTGAAAGTGCTTTATAAATAGGATTAGAGAAGTATATATTTATTATTAGTGAATTAGTTTTTATATTAAGGGGAGATAGTAAGAGAAGTTGACGGCTAATTCCTATAAATAAAGGAAACCGATGGTGCGAAGGTTTTTCATGTATGGTCAGTGAAGTTGAAGAGTGAGGAAACGGTCGAAGAGGCATAGTGACGTGGAAGCTTCATCACTGAGTCCGGTCGTGCATTTTGAAACTTCATCATCGCTTCTGCAGATGGAATCACAAGAGCCAAACAGCAGTAAGAACTTCAAACTCTTGTTTCCTTCCCCAGCCGACGCTTTGACTTTATTATTCTTTCCAATTTCTTTCATGTTTATCTTGCTTCCCTTAGATCAACTAATTAGAGATGTGCAATTTAAATTTTTCTCGAGGGTAGTGATCTTCCTTTCGGCACTACAGAAAAATATGCTTTTAACAACGGAATTTAGCGACGAAATTTTTCCGTCCCTAACCTGATTTTTGAAAAAAAATTAAAATGTCATATGGCACCTCTACCAATTGTCACGTCATCACTGGTGACCATCTTCATGTGTGTTATGCTGCCACCTCACCTCTACCTGTCACGTGTCACCACCACATAATTCCTCCTCAAAGTGACTTTTCCATGACTCGAACCCATGACCTCCTCTGTATGCGCATGTGGCTTTACTAGTTGTGTTACAATAAACCTGTTGACTTATTATATAAAATTAAATATATATATAAAATATTATTTTACACAAACAACTATATATATTATTAAAAACTAAAAATATACTATATGATAATTTTAACCATAACTATTTTAATAAAAAAATATTTTTTAAATATTTTTTTACTATTTGTTTTATAATTTTTTATAAAAAATATTTTTAATATAATTTTAATTTCTAACAACACTAATTTTGAATTTTAAATCATAAATAGTTTTTTATAAATATTTTTTAAATTTATTTTTAATTAGCATTGATAAGATATACAATTTAATTATATATGTATTCTATTACATTATATTATATTATTTATATATGTTTTATATATTTGAAGAAAATAATTTACAATTAGTCAAAAAATCTTGTTATTCAAAAAATAACTACTATAATAAAATCTAATAAATTATTCTATATAAAAAATTAAATGATTTGAATAGATTATGATAAACAGTATTCTCTTACTTGTATATATATCCTATGTAATTTATTTTCTCAAAATTCTTTGTATATACCATTTGTTTTGTATTGAAGACCAAAATCAATCTATATCATGGGTATTAATTATATCATGATTAATTTTTATTGTTTAATGATTGAAATTCAAAATTCATTTCAATATTAGTTTGCATTCATATAAATTTATTTTTAGGTTTTGAATTTCTATCATATATTATATATTTCAATATATTGTATATATTAGGAGTGTGTATGGACCAGACTTGACCGATTTGTTATCAACCCGAAGTCTGGTCCAATAAAGACCTCGGGCTGAAAAGACAGCGCGAGGTCTGGTCCAATCCAGTACCAACCCGAGGTCGGGTTGGATTGGACTTGGTCCTCTGGATTGCCTAGACCAGTCCAAGCAATCAAGGAGCTAAATTTAATTTTTTTAAAAACTTTTTTCTTTGATAGGAGGCAAGATTATAACTTACCATATAAAATTTTACACTTATTTTAATCCAAATTTCATCAAATTTGATCATTCCCTTTCAATTTCCCAATAATGTCATGTTTTATTAATTAATCCTCATTAATATAGATCTTATATTGTAGAAAATATATACGCATGCTCGTTACTTGGGAAGTTAATAGATAAATTTTGATTATTTGAATAGACAGAAAACTTACATAGAAAAATTAAATCAAATTAAAATTATATAAATAATAATTAAAAAAAACCGGGTTAGATTGGACTTGACTAATTGGTCTAAGGGCCAGTCCCCAGTCCAGTTTAGCTCGATGAGAGTAGTCCGATCCAGTATGGTCTAGTCTTGTTTTGGGTCAATTTTTTGTAGACCGGACTGGACTGGGTTTGCTCGGGTTGGATCAGACTACCGGGTTTTTGCAGCCCTAGTACATATGATAAAATTATTTCTTTCTTATATCAGTTTGTATAAGAAAGGTATTGATATTTTTATTATATTTTTAATTATTATTAATAATCAAGAGGAATTTATTTTAACAAAATATAAACAAGTTTTCTAAGAAATTATCTTTCTATTTTTAGTATATACATAATGATTACATGAATGATGATGATATCTTCATTAACACCAACTCCATAAATATATCAATTCATTTTATAATTAAAAATGTTTTTAAATTATTATATTCTTAATTGTTATTATATAAATTTTTGTAAGATTACAATTTAAAGTAATAAAATTTAAAATTAGTGATTGATTAGTGACGGAATAGAATTAACAACAAAATTAGTAACAAAAAACTTCTGTGACAAACAATTTAGCGATGGAATTAGTGATGGAAATTTCTGACCGAAAAAATTCCGTCGCTAATTTCGTCTCTAAATATTTAGTGATGGATTTTCTGACAAATTAGTGACGGACATAAATTTCGTCACTAATCTGTTGTTTCATCGCTAATCTGTTAAAAAAATTAGCAACAGAATTTCCGTTGTAAATCCTTCGGAAATTAATGACGGAATTTGTTTCTATCGCAAATTCCATCAGAAATTAGTGATGGGATTTTTTTCGTTACGAATTTTGTCGCCAATCAACTGTTTTTTTGTAGTGTGAGCAATTGGCTGGATTGATCAGAGGCAAGGAATTTTCGTTTTGTTATGATTGAAATGCAAACTTCCCCTTTAAAATCCCTCATTATTTCCGAGGGGAAAAGGGAGCAGCCCCCCCTTTAAAAACCTCCAACTAATTAATTAGAAAAATAAGAGATCAAACCATTTTTTATGTGTGTTTTGCTTCTTTTTTTCACTAATAATTATAAGATAGGTTTAATATAATTTTTAGCTCCTAAAATTTGACGTCATTTTGGTTTTGGCTCCTCTGTCGTTTTAGTCATTAAAATTTAATCTCATTTTGATTTTCGTCTCTAAAATTTAAAAGCAGTGATTTTGGTTCCTAAATTTTGATTTCATTTTAGTCCGTCATAAAATTTGTGGTCCCTTAAATAAGGATTAAAATCAAATTGAAATTAAATTTCAGGTACTAAAAATTTTATTAACCCACTAAGATACGTATTGTTTTATATAATATATATATATATATATATATATTGCTATGATTTTTTTGTAACATTTCTTGAACAGAATGTTTTCTAAACAAAGCATCTTTTATTATATGAGAAATTAAATTAACTTACCTTATATTCCGGACAAAAGAATAATTTATTTAGTTTCTTTTCAGCAATAACATATCTTTATTAAAAGATAAAATTAAAATAAGAGGATGAAATACACACATATGAAATAAAAAGTTATCACTTATGACTCAATTAATTTATATAATTGTTTTGGAGAAATTGTTGAAAGATGTACAAGAATTTGTAAGGCGTTGTGATGTGCGTGCAATGTGAAGGTAATAAAGACACCATATGGAGTATCATTAAATGAGCAAGTATGTTCATTTTCTTAGCTCTTTCTTATCCATATAGCATTGCTGCTACACTATCTCAATGAAGTTCTTATCGGCTCTAAACTTTTTCTTATACTCCTCCAGTCCTAAATGGGTCTTGTATTTAGGACCGAAGGAGTATCATTTATGTTGTTGCTCCCTATATTATTGAAAACGTGCGGGTCATGTTTTATATTTTCTCTATGGATGAAAGATGATTATATGCTTAAATTTCAATACATTAAGAATAATTTAATAAATATAAATTAATCACACCACTGCGTGTACGTGTTTTCGTTAGACATATTTTTATTCCATACAAGTAGTATTATGCATTTGACATCCATAATATTGAACATAAAATTATTCTAGAAAGTTTAAAACTTATAATTTATTTATTGTTTGAGGAGAAGATGGAGTAACTTGGCTTCTACCCGCGATGAATAAGGACCGATCGGAACCCGGGCTGGAGGTTATCATTGGGAATGAAAATGATACGGGTCTGTATGTCACTCCTTTGTTTTACTATCATTCAAAATGAATCGGTATTATATTCTTGCTTTGTTATCCATGACGACTAATAAAAACTTGGGAACAATATTGATTGGGATTTAAACAATAATGTCAAGCAAACATGTGTCAGGTTCTTTTCGAGGGTATGTTTTCTTCCCGCGGCCCAGTGCATCTGAATCTGACACTGAAAGATGTTGCGATATGCCAAATTTCATCACTCTCCTTTTCCATTAATGCTTTTATTCATTAATATAAGAGTTACTTGGATGTTCAATTTGATGGTCAATATAAGAGTCCAATCCATTTTGCCTCTAATATCTATTCATTTTATCCCAAAGTAATTCTTATGATGATTGCATATGTTAAGGAGTTTTCATCAGGGAATAGTTTCAACATGTACGATTAATATAGATATTTAGGAAAGAAAACTTAAATAATTTTTTTGATATGCACAGAGTAGTTATCTAGTTCTTATATTAAGGAACACAGGTAGTATAGCTACCTGATTGAGATTCAAAACACTGGTTCAATCAAACATATCATAATTTTTCTTATTCAGATTCTGACAGGAAATATGTCTTTGCATCATCAAGTGAAACATCTGGCGTGACTATTGTGTTCGAGCAATGCGATGGAATCCAAGGGGGAGAAACAATGTTTAAGTCAAAATCAAACATGGCAGAGAGTACCGAATATATTGATGAGGAAGAAACACCGATGGAGCCATGCATGTGGTTGCCAGAACCTGAAATGCAAGCGGCGGTACTCTCAAGGGAGATGGAAATTTCATCATCAATATTGAATCACAAGTTAAGTGAACAAGAACATGGACCCAACACGGATTTGAATTTGCTTACAGCTGCATATGTTTCCATGGACTCCAGTGTTTCCCCCTCACACGGAGATTTCATCGTACCTGATCCTGCTATTTATAAACAACGCACCCCTTTGGAGAATACTGTTCTGCACTTAGCAGCTGCCTATGGAAAGAATGCAATGGTAGACAATATAGCTCAACAAGCTCCCTGTCTTTTTACAGTGACTAACAGCAATTATGACACCGCACTGCATGCTGCTGCAAGAGCAGGCCATGCCTCTACCATTCGAAATCTCTTGAACAGTTGGTTGCCTTTTATAAGACGTGAGACAGATGGTCATAAAGATCAATTCACTTTGCAAATGATGCTCTTGGTGTCTTTGACTTTGTTGCGAAACAAGCAAGGAAACACTTTCTTTCATGAGGCATTTATGGTTAATGCCCAAAATGGGGATAAGATTTTCAGGGCTTTTCAAGATTCTTTCATTACAAATGGTTTAGAGATGGAAGCTGAATTTAAGAAAATTGTCAATCATTTAGCAGTATTTGCAATCAACAAGGAAGGGAAATCATTATTGTACGTGGCCAGTGAGGTTGGTTGTAAGCAAGTTGTTGATCAACTATTGGATATTTGCATCGAATATGATGTCAAGCCTCAAGGAAAATCTCCTTTTCTTCCGGCACTTGCCGAGAGAGACATGGGTAAGTATATTGTTAATGACTCATGGATTATTCATTTCTTCAACATCTTGCTAAAACATTCACACGCTTGCAATATTGTCATACGGATCTTTATTTGCCAGTATATGAGTCCTGATTATATTGTTTGTCTGTGTAGATATGTTGCAAACCATTCTGATCAAGAAACCAAATTGGATACACTTAAGAAATGAAGAAGGAAGGCTTGCCCTCCACGAGGCAGCGTCTATAGGGTACCATGAAGCTGTTTCCTGCTTAGTAAAGAAATGTTCTTCATGTACCATTGAAAGGGACAACAATGGCTACTTCCCTATTCACTTGGCATGTATTAAAGGTCATGTCAAAGTAGTTGAAAAGCTACTAAAATACTATCAAGATCCCACAGAGTTGCTTGACAAAAACGGCCGAACTTTGCTTCACGTTGCCGCTAAAAGTGGAAAATATGAGCTTGTTAGGTACATCCTCCAACATCCTAAACATGAGATTATGATAAACCAGACAGATAATGATGGGAATACTCCTTTGCATTTGGCCACCCTTCACTACCATCCCAAAATTGTGCATTCGTTGACTTGGGACAGCAGAGTCAATCTCACTGTGCTAAACCAAGAAGACCAAACAGCTCTAGACATTGCTGAACTAAGGCATGGCAAAAATCCATCCATTGCGCAGGCAAGTTGCTATTCATAATTTAACAATTTCAAAATTCCTTTTCTCAAAATCATGATTCTTCTTGAAAATGTTTGTTTCCAGGTACTTACATGGATTGCATTGCAATCTGCTAGTACGCCTCGAAGTTCTGCTGGGCCAGTGCTTTCAAATGACACATTAATATATGGTGAAGAAAGAGAATCAGCCAGCACCAAAAAATATAAAGATAGACTTGACACTTTGATATTGGTTTCAACTCTTATAATAACAGCATCCTTTGCTGCCGAATTCGCCATGCCGGGTGGCGTAGATAAGGGAACAGCTGTTATGTTGAATCATGGGATGTTCCATTTGTTCATTCTCTCCCTCACAATCTCCGTCTTTGGGGCTATTATTACAACTATAATTCTCTTATGGGCTCGTTTAGATGATCTGCGTTTAATGCTTTTTGCTCTGAAGTGTGCGATGCCAGTTCTAGGTATTTCTTTGACGACACTATCTCTGGCATTTTTGGCAGGTGTGTATCTTGTGGTCAACAAACTTAGCTGGTTGGCCACTACCTTTTTGGTATTAAGTGTGGTTTTGGCCTTCATGGTTGTGTTCTTGTATGCCCTTCTTTGGCTGCCATCCTCTTCAACCATACCATTTGTTCGATATATTTCCTATTATCCCTTTCTTCTTCTTGCTAAGATAGTTGAAGGGAAAACTGATGCTAACCACAAAGGTTCCAGACCTTCTAGTACCCTGTAATATAGATGAAGTGCATGGTTACTATCAGTAGGATGAAGAATCACGCAAGTTAAGAATTAAGTATATTTATGTGTTTGGTGTCTGTTTATATTATGTCATATATATTCATCTGTACTCATATGTTGTAATGGGACTGGTTTGTATAGGATAGTTGGCAGGGTATATATGATTGTAATCTTGTGTGTTTCTTATGTATATGGATTAGTTGTAAGGTTGTGATCTTTGTGTGCTTTATGGAGTTGTACATTTTGGGTCTATTTGACCCCATTAGACAATAATGACTAGTGAGCGATTTCTAGACCACATATGGAACTATGTACAGAGGATGTTTGTCATACGTAACGTACATGTAAAAGATGATTGGAAGATATATTTGTCATAACATGGAACACTTATCACTTGATTAAACATACATTAAGGATGGGACCATGTGTCGAAATTTGCATCAAATGTTTGCTGGATAGGTGGCCACTGTACTCAAAACAAATACAAGAATAGACAAAAAGAAAAAGAATATAACGCTAAGGATTTATTACTCTAAAAATGCTGCGTTTGATGGCAATTCGTTGTATATTTGGTAACTGATATGGTCTCTTGATTACTAATTACTAAATTATATGAATAGCCGTAAAAAAGGGAATATGAAGTAGCAATATCAAGTTATAACTACTACTATTCAAATTGAAAGGCACTACCCAAGAAGGAGATGAAATGTCTAGAAAATAGAGACAGAGATAATGATCAACACGCGACAGATTCAGGCCACATGTTAATAGAGCAAGCAATAGAGACAAGAAGGATTTCAAGATGCTGAATTGGTGCCCAGATCCCAAACAGTACACAATTTGACATTATAAAGGAACATAATACAAATAGATTGCGGAGCAGTGTGATCTTATTGAGTACAACTGCCTCTTAAAGTGGTGAAAGTTATTTCAAATGGAGTTACCATGAAGCATTCTTATCAAGACTTAAGAAGTTATGAAATGTTTTACATTATAATCACATTCTTAATAACATTTCCCTAAATTAAATATTATATATTTTACATCGAAATCACATTCTACAGTAAGGAATTGTCACTATGTCTTGCGACGGTCAATCATTGTCCTCCTTGCAACAAGTATGTGCGGAATCAACTGTTCTTTTCTCCATCTCTCCATCTGCAATTACTCGTTTCCTCCATTTTAGGAAAATGGTCTAGATCCATGGAATGGGCACAACAAGATCTATTGGAGAAGGAGGAGAAGAAATCAAGAAAGATAATCCATAAAAGGTTTTGCCGATTAGTCAGGTATGTGGTTACTTCCTCAGAAGTGGTGGATATGGATATAGATTTTCCGTTTAAGGTGTCTTCTTTCAAACGATATCGAGTTGAAGAAGAGATTGGGGAAGAGCAAAGTTCTAATGCTAAGAAGCCGAAAAGGAAAAGTATAGGAGAAGAAATTATCAACTAAACATCTTCCCTAAATATTAGGGGGCCGATTTTAAGTGATGATATGCAAAATGAGGGGCGTTGCTCCATGCACAACTTCAAGAATTGCTTCTTATCCTCATGGTTTGTAGATATAGGAAAGGCCAAAGTTGGTGCTAGTGTTATGGTCTTATTTAGTAGACATGAAGATTTTTATCCAGGAAAGCTTTTTTGCCTTCTCTTATCTTAGAATCCTTTTGATTTGATACTATCTTCTTGTTGGCTCTTGAGCGAGAAACCGAATTTAGAATTCTTAGCCAATCTCAATCCATTGCTTCAATTGTTTGCCAGCTCAGTCCTTATGGGAACTCCTTGGCTCTGGAATGCTATATGTTTAATCTCTATTTTATCTTGTTTGTTCAGTCAAGTTGGTTGTTGCTTTTGTTCAGTTTTTGTCCCTGAAAGTTCCTGTGGACGTTGCTTCTTCATTATACCTGGTCAACTAATTGCTCAAGAGCTAGTTTTGCTCCATGCTCAAAGAGACATCTTTTTATTGGCTTTCATGCCAAATCCTTGCTCTCTGGTGTATGTTGCTGGGGACTTTTTCAATACCCCATGGGGTACCACGCCTTAGCTCTTAGTGGCATAATTCAGTGAGTACTGCTTGGCACAATAGCAAGTGCAAAGGATGCTTATGGTCATCATAACTCTCTGAAGTGTTGTGGATGGCGTTATCTTAGCTGGTGTAAATTGCAACTCGTAGTTTAGTTGGAACTTTTCTTGCAAACGGGTACGAGTCTTTTATGTTGTTTTGCTCTTTGTTCCCCCCACCTCTCTTGTTTGTTTCTTTGTTTGTTCCTTTCATGTTTCTGATGCTCTGGGCTGGCCATCTCTTTTAGTTTATTTAGACTTTGCTCAAATTAACTAAATGTGACTGGCTGACCTTTTTATGTAATTGTTTTACTTATGTTGAATGAAAATTGTCTTTTTATTTTTAAAAAAAAACTATTCAACTATTAGTTTACAGTTGACTCATTATGAGCTTTTTGTTGTTTTATTAAAATATCCCACCTTAATATATATATCGTTATTTGGTAGGATTTTCAATATATTTCAACTTCTTAACTTTTGATGTGAAAATAAAGAAAATACAAGAGATTGAGAGGAGGCATGCAGAGTAGATGAAGTTATCTATAACGTTTGTAATAATATCATGTGATAAAAAAGAGGATTTTATACATAAGTATGTCATGCAAAGCAAATAAAAATTTGGCCAAAAACTAAAAGAGAAAAGATGTAATGAAAATATGATTTATTCCTTCAATGTATTAAAATTATGCATGTGCAGTCCAGACACGCACATAGAATATAAAGTTTTTATGGGATATGTTTACATTTATGTGATTATGGTGAGACATATTATTTTGTGGTAGAGATAACTATTTTTACATATATTACTAGTCTAGCAAGAAAAGAAAAACAAATATCTATATGTTAGATATTATTATAGCCTATACATGTATCTCTCTATATTATGGAATTTACATAAGAATGTTTGAATGATTTAAAATATCAGAAACATATACAAAAAAATCACTCAATATATAAAATGTTATAATGAGTATACATATTTGACTTTAAAAAAAAAAGGAATGAACAGTTTTGCATTTAACTTGATTGGGAGATCAAGTTGTTGAATGTGTCAATACTTTCTAAATGATAAGTTTTTGCCGTGATGATTTTGTTCACGAAAAGATATTGAATTTAATGGACTTGAAGTACTATATATTTATTTTCTAATTATATTTAAATATTGTGTTATAACTACATGGTGTGATTAAGTTCCCGCGTATATGCAAGTCCATATATAATGTGATTGAGATTTAAAAAGTTCAAAATAAATTGATTGTGTGGATGTAAGATATATCATATCAACTTTTAATTGTCCTGGATTAAATAAAAAATAAAACTAAATTATATAGTAAAGTAAAAGTCGGGTCATGTTTCTTGAGGAGCTTTTTATTAATTTTTAAGTTAACTAAGCGATAAAAGCATTAAAAAAGAGAGGGTTTGAAAAGGAATTTTTTTTCTTTTATAAAACTGATTAAGAAAATAAAGAAATAAATCTAAACTATGTTTTTGGTATTTTTAATAAAAAGAGATAATGAAAAATGCAGGTTTGGATTTCAGGGAATCAGTGATGAGAATGTTTCTTGAAAACAGAATGTAGCTATCCTTATTTAATAAAAATTTGGGAGTTTAAAAGAAATGCATTAAGTTAAAAAGCAAACCCGAACACGGTTTGAGTCAAGTAAATTTAATAGTTGACTACTCTAAATGCTATATAGAAATCAAATTATTAAGGCATCTTTAAAAATCACTTGATGTGTAATTTAAATTGAATTAATAAAACTTGTTTTCCTCTTAAAAAATACCTACAGAGACACTCAATTGCAATATATTTCAATTATAAAATCTAACAACACGCCAGATAAGATAATTTTAATGAATACAAAAGAAATATAACAAATTTAAATCTCAAGTCGTACAACTCAATTCAAATTGCAAAAATCTAATTAATAAAAATTATAACACATAATCTCAGTCTCCAATTCAAATAAAAATGTTCTTAACACAGAAAAAATCTAATAAAATCCAAGAGAAAATTAATTGGAGAAGCAAATATTCTCATCATTCGGGCTCCAAGTGCAAACTACTCCTCCATGTCTAAGTGCCTGTTTGGTTGGGCTTTTTAAAGGTGAAAAGCAGCTTATTTTGGGCAGAAGCCCGATTGAAAATTTCTATCCTGTTTGGAAGGACTTAAGCCCAACATAGCTTCTCTGTAATAAGCTTCTGAAACTAGCGCAGCTTATCTGCAATAAAAATAATTTCTCTCTCTCACGCGTAGCATCACTGCATCCTTCCCCCACATTTTCCAACCCGCATCGATTAGTTACTTTCTTTTTCTTTTTCTTTTTAGCACAAATCAATTATATGATTTTTTATAATTTCTTTAAAATTTTAAAATTTAATTCACTCATTAAATTTCACTTCTTCATATTAGATTAATTTCAATTTATAGTATTATGTAAAATTATTTTTTAATCATGTTTAATTATTTAATAAAACTCATATCTATTTTGGTAATTTTATAAACAAATTTACTTTTACTCATTCATAATCCAAACAACTTTTTACTAATTTTACTTTTACTAAGTAACTTTTCTAAACCCTAATCTAAATACAATTCGACTTATCCAATTTAATTTTTACTCAACTTCATTTTTTCAAAAGTCAAATTGACAATAAGTTACTTTTCTAATTACTCATCCAAATGGACCCTAAGAAAGGCAATGAAACTGGCTTTACGGCTCTAGAAGCATCACAACATGTTTGAAGCAATAAGAATCTATGGAGACCGTGGAGGAAGGGTGGGTATGGAGGATTAGTTGCAGAAAACCAAGGAACAACAGAGTTTAATGGCGTCGCTGGCTCTGGAGGTAGAGAAGAGTGAAGTAGCGTTATTGGCCGAAGGAAAAAGATGAAAATTGGAGATGAGAATCTGGAGTATACGGCGGCTTGTGTTTTCTCCCTTGATGAATCAATACACACACATGTATTTATACTCCCTCTTATTTTAATTATAAGATTTACTTGACTAATTCGAGAAGATTAAAAAAATAAGTTAAGTTAGTTATTTGTAATAAATAGATGTTGTTTTTTTTTTAAACTATCCTTATTAATTAAGTGTATTGGTTAGAACTATCATTATTAGAAGGACTATCTTAGAAAAAAATAGGTAAATATAAAAGACAAAATGGATTGGAATCTTATATTTAGAACTAAAATAAAAATTAAATAGAATGTTATATTAAGGACCGGAGGTAGTATATCATAATAACCAAATGCCTTGATGTTGTCCAAGAAGGTGGGCTTGCGTCTTTATTCTTTTTTTTTTTTTCAATTTTTTCTTTCAGCTTTTCTTTTATTTATTTTTCTTTTCTAAAGCCTATAAAAAATTAATTGAAATAATATTATACAGCCCAAAATCAATTATTTAAGAGGAGATACAAATCTGATAAAATTCCCTTTTAAAACTATAATTTCATGTAATCAATATTTAATTCAAAATAACCATAATAATAAAAGCAAATTATCCCACTTTAACTAATAAATATTCTAAAAAAGATATCAAATAACATATTAAAATAGAGATTTATCATCATTATTTGGTAGGATTTTCAATATATTTCAACTTCTTAACTTTTGTTATGAAAATAAAGGAAATACAAGAGATTGAAAGGAGGCGTGCAAAGCAGATAAAGTTATTGACAATGTTTTTAGTTATGTCACATGATCAAAAAGAGGATATTATATGTAAGTCTGTCATGCAAAAGAGATAAAAATTTGGCGAAAAATTAAAAAAGAGAAGACGCAACAAAAATATGATTATGTTCTTTCAATACATGAAAATTATAGATGTGCAGTCCAGACACATGGAATATAAAGTTTTTATGGGATATGTGAACAGTTATGTGAAAATGAAAATTTTCACAAAGGCCTTGTAATGAGTATGGTGAGACAAATTTTGTGGTGGAGGTAACTATTTTTACATATATTATTTATCTAGCAAGAAAAGAAAAACAAATATCCATATGTTGGATATTGTTATAGCCTATACATGTGTCTCTCTATATCATGGAATTTACATACGAATTTTTGAAGGATTTACAATGTCAAAAGCATATACAAGAAAATCACTCAATATATAAAATGTTATAATACGGGTATACATATTTGACTAAAAAAAAAAAACGGATGAACAATTTTGAATGTAACTTGAGTACCAGATCAAGTTGTTGAATGTGTAATTAATTTCTAAATAATCAGTTTTTGCTATGATGATTTTGTCCATGAAAAGATATTGTATTTTATGGACTTGAAGTCTTATATATTTATTTTATGATTATATTTAAATATTTTGTTGATATTGCATGTTGTGATTAAGTTTCTGCCTATATGCAAGTCGATGTATAATGTATTTGAGATTTAAAAAGTTCAAAATAAATTAATCATGAGGATGTAAGATATATCATCTCATGGTGATTTTCAAGACAACTTTTCATTTGTTATTTTCACAATATACAATGCAAGTGGAAAGCATATCAATGACAATGCAATATGCATAGTTTGGCTAAAAAAAAGATATGCTCAAAAAAAATTGAAAATAATCCACTTAAGAAATCAGTATATTCTATTGAGATGAAATGTTAAAAGTTATATTATCATCAGTGGGAGTAAAAGTGATATTTTCACCAAGCGGGAAAAATAAATGTTGTACTCTTTTTCTTAATCAAGGTTTTGTCCTGCAGAGTTTTCCTGGTTTTTAATGAGGCAAATTCAACATGTATGATGTATTCTTTTTCCTTCAGTAGATTTTTGTCCCGTTTAGTTTTCCTAGTAAGGTTTTAATGAGGCACATTATTTATTCATGAGCATTCAAAAAGGAGTCTTATAAATATTGTAATATTAACTGTGGACGTCTATAACTTCCAAAAAGTTGTCTTTTGGGATTTTACCCTTAAAAGTCATATTAACCTACAAATAAATGACTTTTTTTGGGAGTTTTCTATGATTAATACTCGTAACTTCCAAATATTATATATCCTATAATTATTTAGATTTATTTTTTGTTATAACTCTTGAAATAGAATTTAAGGACTTATGACTTATAAATAATAGGCATGTACCAGGTGATTGGAAGCTTGAAGTGAATAAAAGATTACTTCATATTTTCCCCCCAATTCTCCCTTGTATTCTCCATCTCCCACTTCTCAATCTCCTACATTTCCTTTATTTCCATAACAACTTTCAATTTGACATATTTTCAATTCCATTATAACTCTTACTAATTTTCAATTTAATGTTTTTAAAAGTTTGTTTAAACATTAGTATACCTAACTATTAAGTATAGATTTTCAATTTTCAATTTAATATTTTTAATGATGTTAAAAATTAGAATTAAGTATAGATTTCGAAAATAGATGAGAGATTCCTATAATTTTAGCTACCTAAAGAGATGTCAACGTATTTTATTCAAAATAATTAACAAGTAAAATAGCTAGTTGGCAAAAAAAAAAAAAAAAACAAATAAAAAGCCAAGAATAAGGATATTCTTAAGAAAGCAACGCAAAAAAATAAAATCCAAGTAGATTCCGATTGAATAGATGACAAAATTTGTATACATGTCATTTCACTTTTATTGCCATCTGATAAGTGAGACAAGGAAAGAGTGGCCATTGACTGAGCTCTGCACATGCATTGCAACTATAAACACAGCTCAAACATATCTCACTTATCCACAAATGAGTGAATGGATCATCTCCAAACACAAAAAAGAGAAATAGATCCATATGGCTTCTCGTACTGTTGATTCCGTCTCTTCAGCTATGAACAAATCAGCATCACATATATGCACAGACCACAATTCAGCTGTGATTACTTTCTCTCGGTGGATGTCATATTGAATAAGTAGAATAGCAGCATCGCAAGGACAACCACAGTATGGACCAAGAATGAAAATATCTTGTGCTTATAATTCTACTGTTTTAGCTTTGTGGCCGGTTGAATGGATTTGCATAAGTTGGCTCCTCAAACTGCACTCTTCCACCTGAAAAGCAGGCCATATTTATTGTAAATTCAGAAGAAAACTGATAAATGTGGTAGCCATGTGCGAACATTCCGCCCGTATCTTTCTATATGAAATAAACTCCCAAAGGTAATAGATGATTGTAAAACTCACAAATTCCCCAAGTTAATATGAAATAATCACCGCCTCCCGGATAAATTTCCAATTGTTTAAAAGTTCCACTTTGAGAAGTTTCTAAACATTTATGATATAAATAGATACGCCGTAGAGGTGTCTATCATAGGAATATGCCAGCATGACTGGTTTCAGCAGGAAACAAACCTGTGATTTATATGCCCTTGCCAATAAACTTCCACATTCTCCAATAAAAGCTCTTTCTCCACCAACAACCCTGGCTAATTCTGAAATAGATAGGTCCGTTTCTTCAACCTAAGTTTGACAGGCTTTTATCAGTGCAATGTCTAAAAATACAATCAACAAAGTACAAGTAAAAATGCAAAATACATCTACTTGCGTCCATTTTTCCAGCATAAGCTAGCTGGATTTGATAGAATAAACTTTCTGTTTTGTTTTGTTTTATTCAAAATTGTGTTTGTAATGCACAAGATTGCGATACATACTTTTCAACCTCAGCTAACAACAAAAAAGACGTTAGCAAATAGTTTGAGAAAACTGTGTATTTTCTTGTAATTTTAATAGCAACTGTCTTTACGCACCTGTGATGTAAATCTTTGGACATGGAAAACAATTGATTCCATCATCTTCATGGCTGAGTTTATCGCCTCCCCCACCTCCCTTGCATCAACCTGTGGAATGAATATTTTGTAGGTAAGTAAAACTTGCAGCACGCAGAACGCATAAAATCCAGAAAAAGGTGTGAATGGATAATAGAGAAAAGAAGAGGATTCCTAATCATACCTTCACATTCCCACCTACTGGAAGTTGCACTGAGGCATTCAACAATGCCTCGATTGCTTCAGTCAAGGAGATAGAATACTCTACTTCTAAAGAGGACCACTCATCCAAATGAGGGATCTGTGATACGATTAGTGGAAAAAAAGTTAACAAGACCAAAAGAATGATCAAGGAATAATTTATTTTAAACAAATAAATGGAAAACCATGCTTGGAGGAAAGAAATAGACATCGTTATGTCAAATAAAATGTGAATTCTTGAAGAAACAAAACAGAAGATTAAATTTGATTAAGAAAAAGCAAATGAAAAAAGGGAGGAGTGGAAGAAACTAAAACAAGAACGCACTCTAATCATGAAAAAGAAAACAAAATATGAGACATAATATATGTTTTAGAGAATTAACGTGGCCCTACTCTTCAAAGAGGCATGCTTTAGAGGATGCTAGTTTCTTAAAATTACAGTCACAGACATGATAAATGTATTAGACAATTAACTTGGCCCTACTCTTCAAAGAGATAGCTTTAGAGGATATTAGTTTCTTAAAATGACGTTCAAAGAAAAAGGTTATAGACTTAAGTAGTAATACCACAATAAGTAATAAAATTCCCAGAAGTATTTTTATCGTGAACAAAAATAGCATCATCTTCTTTGTACCCAAAAAAAAAAAAAAAAAACTAGCATCGTCTTATCCACAAATTAAACACCAAGTACATGGTATGAACAATTTGTGCTCTACAGACGGATCTGGATCCTCTCAGAATCCTTCTTTCTCCTTTTCTTCTTAGAATCTCATCTCTAACATTGGATTAAATAATAGATGGTTCAGATTTAATATTTTAAAAAGCAGATGTCCACCTTCCCTCTCCTATTTATGCAATGTTATATAATAATAGTTTTATAAAGAATGAAATCTGAACTATTCATTATTTGATCCAAAGGTGGAGATCAAATTCTGAGAGGAAAAAAAAAGGAGAAAGAAGGATTCTGAGAGGATCTAGACCCTCTACGGACATCAGCAGAGGCCTCAGGATAAGCTGCATCTTATGCATCCTTTAGAAGACATTAGTTGCTTAGGATTATGTGCAAAAACAAAATTTACTCAAGTATTAATACTGATATGAGTAATGTAATTTCCAGTGCAAAAGCATATGCACAAAAAACAAAAAAACAAAAAGGCAATGCCCTATGCACAAATTAGATGCACAACAAAAACAAAAAAAATTGCATCGGAAGTCTTACTTGAGCTTCAAGAATTATTAACAAAGTCTTTGCTCTCTGCAAAAGCTGCACTTCTAAGCGTTTCAAGTTCACAGAATCACGTAACTCTGACATTTTCAATGCCAGAGAATAAAGTGCTTTCTGCAAGAATTACCAAACATGGAAGGGGAAAGCAACCAGAGAAACGTGAGCAAAATGCCAAAGATGGGATAAAAGGACTTGTAATCTAAATCAGACTGATTAAAAGATCAAGTGCATATTATGCACGTAGAGTGAAATCCAGATGGTTAAGCAACAAAAATCTGGATAGTTAATCACAATAATACCTTCATGTATAAAAGTTCTCAGTACTTATGCCATAAAATTATACTTTAAGTAAAAGACTCAACATAAACTAAAATTAAAATGAGCTGTGGAAAAAAATTTGTCAATAGATCATATGTCACGGATTTATTCATTGTGCCACGTCTTTCATGAGATTGCTGGAAATTACAAAATTTCCTTTCAGACTATAATCTATATCATTTAGGCCTTTAGCCTTTCCTTTAATGAGGTTCTATAGCTTAAACAAACTATAGACCCACATCTTGCCAATCATCAAATCATGTCTGCTAAATTCTCCTTCAATCAACAGCACTAGAAGTTTAGAACTACCCACACAAATAATAAAGGTTTTCTCTTAAGCTATGAACTTGTTATTAGGTAAGAAACATAGGCTACACACCTCACTTTCTCCTTGCTGAGCTTTCAATGAGGATTCTGCTTTTGCATTGGCAAATCTCCATTGCAGATAACGATTATATAGCAATCTCAGGCTATGCACGATTTCCTGATGATTGGAACCTTTTTTACTTTTCTTTGTATCTACCCCCGGTTTTGGACACGGAGCTACTGGGGGCAAACAAAGACCTCCAACTTTTGCAGAATTTGCATACTGCTTGACAAGAGAAGTCACATGCTTCTCACTGCCCCTTATGGAATGATTTAGTAAATGCTCACTGCCTGATAATGACGGGTTAAGAGAACGTGAGAAAGGTGTTGTGGGGAATTTCAAACTGTCCCCACTACTTCTTACAGCACCCTTATTGCCAGTTTTCTCATCCACTGATCTAGTAGACACAGCAGGCAACATTTCTCCCTCCAGCACAGACGACCGAAATTCTGGAAGTGACTGTATGCTGCAGTTGACCTCCGAGTTGCTATGATTTTCGTCATCAGAGCATACCGAAGAAGTATCCCCAGACACTGAATTGGTTTCCCTTTGGGGCGAACCAATGTTGCCCTTAAATGAATTTGCAGTGGAAGATTGACTTCCCGATGACATCCCACTTGCTTGCAATAGTTTTGAAGCAGCTGTGGCATTCATACTAGCAGAACGCTGATGCGAAATGAGTCTGTATCTTGAGGATACAGTTACTGTTGGAGTGTCCGGTCTCAAGGAGGGTGAGGTAAAACCATTTCCGATCCTCCCAGAACAGGACTTTGAAGGGTGAGGAGGTTGCTGTTCAACTCTTCCTCCTCCACCATTCTCCTTAAAGAGTTTCACAGCTCGTTGTTTTCTCTGTATAGTGGCAGTCGTATTTACTACATTTGATTTACACTGAGATCCAAAAGGAAATGGAGTTTCCGAATTTTCTATAGATCGGTTCACATCAGCAGTACTCAAGGGATCTACTTCGGATTGCTGCTGCCGTGGCCGCCTCTGTACAGAAGATACCACAGGAGACATAAATCTAGAACTCACTTCCCTCACCCTAGGCCGCCGTTGATGAGAGGGCGAGGGTGGCGGCGGAGGAAGAGGAGGTGGAGGAGGAGCCGCAACATCCGTAACCATGTCCATCGCGGAATTGGACTTCTCTGTAACTTTGAGCTGCTTATGTTCTTGCATCATCTTCGAAGAATTTTTGCACAGCCAAACATTCAATTCAATTTCCCTATTGACGAAAAAATGGAAAATAGCCTTAGATGAGTAAGTTTATCTCCGACAATTCAATTCTCCCAGAATTTGACGGGAATTCACAGAGAAAGCGTAAGAAAACTGAAGAATTACCAAATCGAAGTTCCGGTTTGAGAATTGATTTGGCATCGCCGAGTCTCTCTCTCACTCCGTTTGGAGTATATTCTTCAGAGGAGGGAAGTGGGAAACGGAGGGCTTGAAGTTTGAAGTCTCAAATTGAGAGGAAAGCCAACCTATCTCGGAAGAAGAGAAGGTGTGAGCGACGATGGAATGGAGGAGGGGGAGGACGAGTGAAGGTCGTGTCCTAGAGGAAGGAAAACTAACCGTTGTGCTATCGTTGGCACTGCACAACGGTCCGAATTTCAAATCCACATCACGGGCTCTCTCTGAGGGGTGCGCTCTCACATTTTATCACTTGTTTGGTTGGGGCCCTCAAATTTTTTCGGCAACAAAAAAAAAAAGGCAATGAGAAAAAGCACTTTGGAATTTATTACCAAGAAGCCACACTATTTTCAATATTATTGTCATAATTGATCATTTATATAAGGAAAAAAATGAATATGTTTTGATAAATTGTTAATTTTCGTTATATGAAGATTTGGCCCCAAAAAAAAAGTTTATGTGAAGCTACTTGAAACTAAAACAAGTAAAACCATGGACAGAGTAAAATAAAAACAGTGAATAACATATAATCTATTGGGAACTATACTCATGCTGGACTGGGGGAAAGGGAGGGGATGGGAGGGAACTAGTTTAATAATAGAGCCATAAAATTTGAAAATTACCAAAATAAGGATAAAAAATCTTTTAAATGGCTTGATACTCCTATTTCTTAATTTGCAATTTCAGACCCACTAATTTGCAAGTCATATTCGTCTATTTATGAGAAAATAAAAAAATGTATCTTGTTAAAGATACGATAACTTCTCATATGTTAATAAATATATTCCCTTATTTACAACTTTGTCACTACTAGTTTACTAGTGAGAATTGTCTATTTACGAAGGAGGAGGAATAATTTTCATGACTTCTAGTAGCTTGATACTCATGTTCCTTAATTGCAACTTTGTGACCATTAATTTGCAAGTGAGATTCGCTGATTTGTGAACGAAAATGAACCATTTGACTTATCAAAGGTATTATGACTTTTAATGGTTTGATACTCTTATTCCCTAATTTGCAACTTTGCAATCATTAATTTGCAACTAAGATTTGTTTTCTTATTTTTTGTAATAATCAACGAAAGAAAGTGAACCATTTAACTTGTAAAAAATATTGACTTTTAGGGATTTGATATTCTTATTTTCTAATTTGTAACTTGTCAACCATCAATTTACAAGTGAGATTCGTTGTTTTACTTCACTATAAGAACACTACTAGTCAATTCCCTTATCGATGTACACGAATATGTCCACAGAATTCCAAGTCACCTCAGGGGGAGTAAAATGAAATATACAAGAACAATTAATAATCTGTATTGCGTATCATGAACAGCTAGAACACAACTTTAAATCAACTCATTCCAAATTTTGAGCAGAATTAACAATCTACATGTTTAGGTCTTTAGGATCAACTTGCCATACTAAAGTGCCTGAAGTGTTTTTTTTTTTTTTTGGGGGGGGGGGAATGTAAACGAGACAAACCTCACTGTGCAGTTTGCGCACATATTCAAAACAACTTCCAAAAACAAAAAACAAGAGAACACAGAATTGCAAAAATTTATGACGACAAAAAAATACAAAGGATAGCGTAACAGGCGAAAGCTACTGAACAAGCCACTAAAAAATATGCAATTTGATGGGGCTTTCCGTCCACAAAATCGCTTTCCAGTAGACTAAGGAAATATAGATATGGACAGTAGAATTACATCAAGAATCAGTGAAGGGGGAAAAAGCTAGAACAATATAACTGACGAAAGGGGTTTGATTTCCACCCCAATTTTTTTTCAAAGAAAATGTTTACATCACAATCTCTTCAATCTTCCCTATGCATTAAATAATTTCCGGAAAGGTCCATCCTTCCGATCTTTGGCAGCTTCAGTTAGAGCAAGGAATCTCTTGAACCCTGTGGTGGCAGCTCCTCGTCCAAGTGCAGCAGCCCTGGTAAGCACATCCTCCCTAGAAGCCATAAGTCCAACAGAAATAGGACTAGGCACTGATGGAGCTACTGGAGCAGCCTGGGAAACTGCCGGTGGAATCTGAGTTTGCTTTATTCCAGGCCCATGTTTGTTGAAGTCATCAAGAATGGTTTGCTGATCAGCCTTTTTAAGTCCCTGAAACCATGCCACAAAAGTTATCTGGAGTCTCGAGATGAATAACTTGCATAAAACAATCTTGGACATCTAAAACTCAAAAAACTTTGCATCATAATATCATCGACGAAGATGAGAATGAATCAAGTATAGATATTTAACCAATTGAACAGCTGAATGGTCAGTCAACCACATTAGATTGTGAGAACATATTCGGTCGTAAATGTTTCGTGGGATTCATTGAAATTGCTCATTGACACTTCAAATTTTATGTACAATAGAATTAATGTTCCTTTGAAAGGATTGATGCTCTATAGAATCATACCAATGAGTGTAATTTACAATGTCAGTCAGTCAATACTTCAATTAACTTCCTAAACATAATAATAGTAGTAGTAATAATAATAATATTTGTCAGTCTAAGCAGTGAACTTTGTTAAGGGTTGTAGCTTTTAATCAAGAGATTCCTTTGAATCTACTAACACATACACCAAATTACCAAATAGTAATGTTTAATGCCACAGACTCTGAGCACTATGATACTTATTCTTTTCAAGACTATTCTTCTCGTTATACTTTTAAGAGTTTGCAATGCAATAACATTGCCGGAATATGAAAAGCATAACTCATTTATCCTCAATTGTTAAACTATGATTAAGAAAAAATTTTAGCAGTGGGCTCACTGTAATTTCATTTTATCCTGCATTTAATATAACCATATAAAATGCATTTTATGTACCCAATTAGAAGTAACTTATCACAGGTCCTTGACCTTGACTTACTCAAAGATGATGGCCCCCTCAATCTTTCATCTTAGACCAGGCCAAAGAAATAATGCAATAGAATATATGTTAGTAGAAGAGCTAACCTTGAGCTCCAGTATTCTCTGAAACTCCATGGGTGTACCCTCAGGTAGCAGTGCCCGGTATGTATCTGCTACAGAATCAACGGGCGAAAGAATAACCTAAACAGAGTGATTTACACAACCTTGAATCAGGGAGAGAATCTAGACGTGCATGAAATAATAGTCTTCCAATCTTCCAACTAACTAATAACAAACCTTCAATAGGGCTTCTGCTTTGCTCATCTCACGACTTACAAATTTCGAATAGCTAGCAGCACCTGATGTCTGTTGCAGAAAATCAAAAGTTAGTCAGGATGATCAGCGAACAATTAACAAGCCCCTGACAAGCACAAGATAACTGCACATGTGAAGACTAAGAATACAATGCTCCATACTATTTAACACAGCCAAGCCAAGTACTCCCTTGGGTCCTTTTAATAAGAATCCATTGACTAATTCACACGTACCAATAAAAAGAGTTAAAAGCAATAAATTTGTCATAAAATTAAGTAATCTCCAATCTTGCACTCATTAATTACACTAAATTCCAACATTAAATTAATTTCTATTCTCTCACTACCCTCATTAAATGTGGGTATACGTGGAAAAAGGTATTTGATACTCATTGAGAAAGGACCAAAAATTTCTCCTAAAAGGGCTCTTATAATAAGAACCAGAGGAAGTACGTCAAAATCATAGATTGCAGGCAGGTAACCTTTGTCTAGCCCACAAATTAGATTATCTTCCAAGCATTTCAACAGAGCCAGTTTTCATTTCCTGCTTGATCTTGGGATTAATTCAGAAAATGCGACAATTCCTCTCTATTGTAGCTACTTCATATTAATGATTTGCACCGCACAAACTAAGGTAACTATCTGGCCATCTGTCATTCCCTAAATTCAATAAAACTAAGACATTTCATTTTCCAATCATCATCATTCGATTGATTCCAATATCAAACAATAGTCATGAAAAAGCTTGTTCTTTTGGGAAGTTTAATTATCAGTAGATATTGCTCTGCTCAAAACTAAATCAAGGAAGTGCGAGGAAGGCCATCAATATGTCACCAGTAAAGTAAGTGAAATCAGTGCCATAGAAGTCCGAAAAGTAAGTAATAAAAATATGTGATTCAGAAATCAACACAGGGGACACATGCGCCCAAACAGAATATAATTGTTGTGACTACAAATTTGCATTTGCATGAGCTAAATCACCTGTCTACCAAGGGAAGGAATTTCTAGAAGGATAGTCTTAACAGCTTGGGTATCCAATAGCATCTGCAAAAGCATCAGAGCATAAGCACGTCTCCATCATAAAATTCAAGACCTCATCAGGCAGCTTAAATTATTGTAAGACAAAATTCGATCAATTTTATTCTCATTGATGATGAAGAATATGAAATACAGAACAAAGCAAAGAACACTAGAAAAGAAAAAGATTTTCAAGTGAAATACAAGCTGGGAATAATGCATTAGTTTTCAATGTTTCTTTCAATAAACAATCTTCTGTTGGCATCAAGCACAGGACATTAGACGATGGTTTCATTCTAGTCGCATACTCTCTCCCTTAAAGCCGAGGGTATGTTTGGAGGTTTTAAAATGATCTTGCATTAACAGAGAAGTCAGTCAATTTATCTAAATATAGATCAACAGTAAGAGGAAATGATAAGATTGTAGAAGGCAAAATCGATGAGGAAAAGATAAGGTAGTAGAAGGCAAGATTGGTGTGCACTAAATAAGTTCTCCACCAAGTAAATTATGCCACTAAACTCAGGGAGCAAAAAGATATATTAATCAGATAAATATTTAGAACAAGCCAAGTAAGTCTATCACTAGACCTCCCTATTTCACCCCATCCCCTCTCTACTTCAACATTCTGAAGGACTTTGAAAGATAATGCCTTTCATCTAGTTTAGCAGAACTGAGGTAAGAATCTAACATTTTGAAAGTAAAATACAAAGAAAATGGGATAGGTTGGCCTAAACTAAATCCAGAACTTCATTATAGGCACTTGTTACTACATTGGTGACTCAAATTCAAGCATCACTGATTTCAGAAATTCTACACTACAATGGAAATCAGCAATTGCAGCTCTCCCCGTTCTTTTACTATGAACTGCTCGCCCAAGAAAACTACCTTTCTTCCTCTTTTCCAAATCTTGACTGGGTATTCTCCAGCCAGAGAAAAGCATCAGTTAAGAGGGTGAGGACAGTGGCTTTGTTTTCATGTTTTCTTTCCTTTCCACTAACATTCCCTCTATCTCAGTGTTCAGCTGGCACATGGTCTGCCTTTTTCTGATCCAACTTGCATCTTGCGATATTCTTCTTGTGCTAGTATTAATGGATCATCTTCTTGAACTTTCATGCCCTGAGGCTCTTTAAAAGTGATGGGACGCATCTCATTCACAAGCAACCTGACCATATGTATTCCTTCAGGCTTGTTCATATATCTTGTATAAACACTTGAAACTCTTCAAGCTCCATCCCTTGGACTCAAGCATGCCCTGCTTCCGCTTCACCCAAGAGGGGAAGGAAACCACCCTAATACCACTTGATGCAAAGTGAATTCCAAAGTCAACTTTTGTTCATTTCTTCACACATTTACACTTACATCTGGTACATACATAGAGCTAGGATCACTCCTAACTACCTTAGCTACCCTTAACAACCCTCATAACAGACATTCTCTTATGTACAACTCATAACAAAAGATAACCTTGGAACGGTACCCAAAGTCTGCTTTACACAACCTTAGGCACACCATTAACTTGACAGGAAAAATAGGTGAAGATGACACCATTTCAAAATTCAGCATTCAAGAGAAGCCAACTAGATAACCTATAAGACTTAAACAATCTTGCAAGCATTTGGAAAACGTCATTCTTCAAGAAAAAGGTACAAGAATGTGCTTAATCACACATTTTATTTAGAAACGTTCCAGCCATATTAAGAAGCCATGTAAGGATCCGTTTAGATAAAGACAGTTTGATTTTCAGATTCAGCATTTGGGAGAGAAGCTGGATAAATATAGAAGATATAAGGAAAAAATTTAGAAGCTTAAACAGTGAAAGCAGCTAGTACCTGTTGAGCTCCTGTTTCTGATATTTGCCTGCATTTGAAGATATTCGAATAAAAGCGGGGACCAAGAGAAGATGCAAGCTGCATATAAAAGCAGAAAACAGACTTAATACAGACAACTGAATTCATGAATGCTGAGAACTAAGTTGATTAACTATAAAGAGTTATGATCTCCTCAAGTTCAGTCAATATTCAGAACAACGAAAAATGCTAGAGTACGGAGACAGATTTCTTAAACAAACACAAATATGCGGACTGGATTCCAAATTTAAACTGATTACCACCTCCCAGGATGAAGTTGAAAGGGTTGTATCAGGTCTGTTAAAGCTTTTCAATGGGTTTTGTCAAGAAAGTGGAAATGAAAAGGGCTGATGATGAAATGAAGGCAAAAGATTGGAAAACTTGAGGGAGGACCTAGCCCCTCACAAATTCCATCACACTGATTTCCATGTTAAGAATATTTTGTACCACACAAATTTGTTAGCCAGCAATACGAAAGAAATTGGAGACATTGAAAGTTGAAAACAAAAACATTCAAGGATAGTCTAATAATGACATGTATTATGTTAGAAAAGAATGTCCCCCACTTCTAGGTTAATTTCTGTAAAACATAACTTAAATCAAGAATAATCACCTTGTCAAGAAAGAACTGAAAGTAGACAGGTGAAAGAAGGCTTCCGAGTACAGGAATGCTAGTTGTAAGAATCATATTTATACCATTAACATACCTACACGAAAACTATATACAATTAAAAGATAAACTTGATCAGAGATAGGAACAGGTTCAGGTTTATGAAGAAACTAGCTTACTCAGATTGATCACCAACACTTTCAAGGGTACCCCATGGAACACGTGTCATTGCAGCCATTTCAATGTCAAATTTGGTTTCGAGACCATGCACCAGGGTGACCAGTGATTTTGTTATAACAGCTGAAAATTCATCCTGCATGATTGTTTGACTCCATTAGAATAAGACTTACAAGAAAATGTCCCCCTCATTTGAGAAATTATCGCTACCTGAACTTCTGACATGTCTATCCCATCCGCATATTGAGGATCAATTATTTTAGCAACACTTTCTGCCAGTTCACCAGCCTGCAAAGCATAATAACCAGTTACCTAAAATAGCATGTGTACAACATAAACCAGAACAAGAGTGTTAAAGAAACTAACAGACCGTCTTGTGGCAATATTCAGCTGAATTGACAATATAGCAAATCACCCTTTCATCCCTATCAGATGTCTGTTCAACATTTTCAAAGATCAGAGAAGGAAAAAGAAAATGTTTCACAACAATATCAAGTTGCCAAAAAAATCATGGGAGAAAATGCCCTATTACATTATACCTTTATCTGTCCATCCATGCCTGTGGCAGCGGCAACAATTCCTGTGCCCCCCTTGGGTAGTCTTGTAAAGAGTTTTGTAGCATATGCTTTAAGAATTCTTGAGAAAACCTAAGATTAAAAGCAAAAACTCATAAAATACAAAAACTTGGACCTCTAACATTCCAATATTCATCAACGTCACAACCAGAAATTGGTCCCCTTTCTACCACACATTTAGCAGACTAGTTGATGTAGGAAAAAAGCAACTATGAGAAAGGGAACGGAATATCAAACAAAATACCTAATTTATGTTAATCAATGACTGAAAATTGAAAAAAGTTATACTTAGAAAATTACCTTGAACAAATTATATAGTGTCTGGTTCTTTGTTAAAGCGCTGCATCTCTTCAAGCTCCTCTTGATGATAAGAAACAACTATATAGCACAGTGAAAACTAATTAGGTAAAAATATTGCAGGATAAAAACTGGTAAAGTGGGGAAAGATTATTAGAGACTTCTAAAAATATAGTTATTCATATCTATTGAAAAACCTTTACTTGTTTCACAAGTCAAAAAAAAAAAGCATTAATGGAAAATCTTCCTAATTGTAGTTAGTATAATCAGGATTCTAAATCATACTTGGATTTACCTAACTTCAAGAACAAAAGCAAAATTTGAGAGTTTTTTAAGGATTCTAAATCACGCTTGGATAGGGTCTCAGGTTCGAGCCCGGCATTAACATGTTTGGGTGCATGTTTAATTGTATTAACTAAAAAAAAAAAGAAAAGGAAAATGCATGGATAGAAGCTCCAACATGATCATATTAAAGATCTAGTGACTTGACTTACCTGCATGCTACTGGATAAAACATTATTCTGGCTTCCCTCCTCAGTATCCCATGTCTCTTCCTATTAAAGATAAAAGGTTATTCAATGGAGAAAGTGACAAGCAAATAACAGAACACAATCCAACAAAATAACAAAAATCACCTGAACAAGCTTCTCTAGATTTTCCATCAGCGTCTTCTCTTCCAATTCTACATATACCGTCAAGTGAGGTTCAAAGCAAGATGAAATGATTCCACGGAAGTTGAACTGTCAAAATAGCCACTCCAAGTGTTTATCAGGATTGCTTTGATGAACCAGACCAAAAAGGAATGAAAAGAAAAACTCAGAACATGGAAGATTGTAGCTACATATTACACTAGAGACTAGAGAGGATATTAAGAGGACAATGATTGGGTTAGAGTCCTGCTAATAAGAAACAGGAAAAAAAATACAAGGACAGGACAAGAGATAAACGAGGGAAATCCGTAGCTTTGATATTCAATGCTGCAAAATAACATTTACGAAGGGATCCCACTGGTTCTGGTCAAAACCCTCTTCAGCTATTACAACCAGATATCTCTAAGAACAGAAACTAGTGCTCAAAACACGGAACAACTCAGAAGACATAACGCAAGCCACTGGCATTTGAGAGGCCAGTCTCTCCTCATCACACTCAAAATACAGAATATGAACTCCTTCTGCGAGGAGACTCCAACCACTATAAGCCAAAAGGTAACATTCACAGCCACCAATACTGCCCTCTCCTAGACCAGGCCTATAGCAACTCTAATTCTTTGTTTCTTCTCCCTAACATTACAAGTCTGATGGTCAACGCTCCGATCATCAGAAAGTTGCTTTCCCTTGCATCTTCCTAAGTTTCCTCTTATAGGTCTTTGTAACAAAAGTGGTTCTATCAGATTGTTCTATCAGATTAGCATAATGGGTTTGAAGAGTTTCCCCAAAAACACAAACTTAGTTTAAAAAGAGCAGCATAAGAGCATTCAAAAATATTAGTCCAAAAGATTATAAAATTGTAGTAGTAAAGATAAGAATGCTGAGATGGATATCTGATCACACAAGAAAATATAAGATTTGGAATGACCATATAAAAGGACAAGTTGACATGGCATATGCTGAAAAGAAAATGATAGAAAATCATTTATAATGGTTCAATCATGTGCAAAGAATGTTGATGAAAGCGCTAGTAAGAAGGGGTGAGCAGATATCTTTAATGCTATAAAGCAAGGTAGAAGGAGACCAAAAAGGACACTTAATCGAGATTTATGGTAAATAGTATATCAGAAGAGTTGGTTATGAATAAAGCAAAATGAAGTTGAGCGGTCCATTTAGCCAACTCCATTTAGTGGAATAAGGCCAGTTGTTGTTGTTATAAGAACTCTAGATGAGAAAATAGGTGGAAATTTATCTGATTCCTAGACTTGAAGAAAGAGAAATAAAATTATTACATACCCCAGCTCCAGGCACTGCCAAATCTTTATTTGCATCTTTTTCCTGTCAATACAAAACCAAAACATAATGGTCATTTGATAACCACAAATATGAATAGTTGTTATGGATAAGTATTGTCAACTCAACATTCTAGAATACCTACCTCATTGCCACTTCCTTGATGTGCAGCAAGCTTCCTTTCATACTTCTTCCGGATATCTGAAGCACTACTGCTAGAATTACCCCTCTTCCAATTTCTTCAATCTCATTCCCGATCTCCCTGCTTTGTGTGCCTGCCCCAAATTTCTCAGCGAGCTCATCCTCAAACTCTAAAGTTCGCTGTAATGCCTGCAAGAATGAGCAAAGAAACTCTGAAGTAACACATGAAATTCCAGACTTTCAAAGCAGAAAAAACTACATGCTCAAGAAAAACCGAGCATAACATGGAGGTATAGTGGCATAGCATAATATCAAGTGAAGCATGAAGCAATACTTATAAAAACAAAGCCAGTGGTTAATCATTCAATGCCTGACCAAATCCACTGCTTACCAGCAACAAGGTCCCCACATCTGGCTTTTCTTTCAGATTAGAAAGAATGTCCTCAAGTTGTTTCCTGCAATGAGATATACTGTAAGCCCAACAATATTTTCCAACTAATGATGCTGAAAAATTAAAAGTAACACAAAAAGTGGCAAAATTCAATGAAACCCAAAACCTGTTTTATTTTGGATAACATCACATCCGATAGAAATAATCCACACACATGATAAGCACACATTATAACATCTTATACTTGATAAAATCCACCTTACAAATATCAGCTCCAACAAGATGGGGACATATTGATTTGTAAGAAGTAAATTATAATTATTCCTTGTTTAATTTAATGGATCAGCATCAAATGTACTTTGTAATCTTATATCATACCAGAACACACTAAATGGAGCAGCATTTTCACCATAGCCATGGCTTCTCTTAATGGGTAAAGCATCATTGATAGATTATATTAAATTGCTGCTAAACAAAGATATCATACCTGGTCTTCTTGCAGAACAAGATACAAAGCCGATAAGAAACATGCCATGAAGAAGGAAAAATTTTCCAGATGTCTTCATTTGATCTCATTCGTCGTTTAATCCATGCATATCTTCGCTCCGTTTTATCTAACTTTGCTAATTCTATGAAGATGTAATAAATTGAAGATTAGTAACAATAAATATACATCAACATAAAATCATGTTGGCAATAATTTCACGCACCAGCTCCTTCAAAAATTTGTTCATACGATGTAAGCTCCCGGCTGCA
This sequence comes from Neltuma alba, assembly GCF_004799145.2. Classification (NCBI taxonomy): domain Eukaryota; kingdom Viridiplantae; phylum Streptophyta; class Magnoliopsida; order Fabales; family Fabaceae; genus Neltuma; species Neltuma alba. The sequence continues at coordinate 1,155 of NW_021634371.1, read as the reverse complement.
GAAATTATTTACCAATTCTTCCCTAACAGAGGGCTCTAGCGCATCAACCACTAAGCAGGCATCAGACAACTGCTGGAGCAAATTAGTTTCTTCTGTCTCCTTTCCAGTACCTAAGCTGAGAATGAGAACAGGAAGTTGAAAACCCCCGTTAAACAAAAGCCTTTTCATAGAATACAAACATATCCGCATTCAACGAAGTAAAATAGTGAAATACATAATGAGTTATAACTACCAATATGACCAAATATGCAATTGAGCAATCAAAATGGAAAATGTGTATCCAGCTCATATTCTATTACCCAAAGGCCGAAGAGAGTTAGAAATTAGTAACATACCTTGAGAAATCAGAAAATACATGTGACTTGAGAATTTGCTTTATGCTCTTAAATTTCTCCCTGAGTTCAATGATCTTATGAATATCTCTATAGGCTTCAAAGTGACTACATAATTGGTTCACAGCCTGATAAGTAAGATGATAACATCAATAATCAATAATTGGACAATATGTTAAAAAACAAATGTGCAGTTACACATATCAGGAATAAGTGATATGAGAAGCAGAAATCTAACATAGAAAATAATTTATTAAAAAACTAAACAAACAGAAGTAGGCCACACAACTTCAAGCACATGACGCAAGAAAATATAATGCATCCAGAAAATAGCATGGTCAAAAGTATGAAAGGGTCCCACCAGAGTTACATAATTCAACAGTTTGTTACGCTTCACAAGAATACTCACAGAAATGTTCACATGAAATGAACCAAGAGAAGAAACCTACTGCAACCTCATGCATTTACTAACTTTTTAGGGGGAGGGACCGAGGGAGTCTGGCTTGGTGCTGCTTAAGATGCATTCCATTTGGTTGATTATGCCATAGAGATCATAAAAACAGTCTAGTTAAAGCTAATTGAATGATTTTGGTTTTCACATATGCATGCATATTATATATTAATAATAAATAAGCCCGTGAACTCAAGAAGTCAAAATAATATCAGGGTATCCCAGAAAATGGATCTCTCGGAGTAACAAGAATTCCTCCTTAACAAATATGGGATATGCCATCTAATTCAATCAACGTGCACCATCTAAAACCTCTCTAGAGTGCCCTGATTAGTATCTACTCCAAATAAAAGAAAATAAGTGGATCAGATA
>NW_021634370.1:0-51291 GCF_004799145.2 Neltuma alba | reverse complement strand
TCTTTTTTGTTGCTAGTTGTTCAGATTTAGGTCAATAAATGATGTCTGTCAGGGTTCCAAGAGCATCTTTAACATGTTCTTGAACTTTTGAAGGCAAATGCATTTGTTTCATTGAAAAGTCTGCTTCACAAAACAACTACTACGTATCATGACTTTTGTTGAGATGCTTCTGCATTTTGAAATACATTTTCTGAAAAAGGGTATTAACTCTAATCTTTCTGCTTTTTTAAGGTGATAACCATAGTATCATGATATACTATCCCAGTTCAGCAGGTGGAGGTATGAAGGAATTATTTAGGAAGGTAAGCTTGAGGATGATATATTGGGCTCCTTAATCTAGAAGGCTTACTATTATTGTAGCGTGAATGGACGTGGAGAGCATTTAAATTCCATAGGGGTCATTAAAACTGTTGTTTGGGATGTGTTATTTGGATTCTGTGGTATAAATTATAAAAACATTGGTTTTTATTCGTTCAAATGCTTGTAAGTCTGGTACTTTATGATTAAGCACGCAAGTTAAACTTGGTTGGAGGCTCTTTTTGGTCTTGAATCAATATATAATATGTTGTAGACTTGTAGTTGGATAGTCAGCAAGTATAAATGTTTTTTGAGAGATATGAATCAAACCTTTCCTCTGCTTTCTCCTAGAATCTTATGTTTTTGGAGGAGTTGACTCATTGACATGCTTTTTCATCAAGTCTTATGAGCAGCTTTTTTTTTTCCCCCTCCCACTTCTATACAACCTTAGGTTGGCAACCGATCCAGTGAATTCCATCCAGAGGTGAGAAGAGTGAGGCGTGAAGGCTCCTACATATATGAGGAATTTATGCCAACTGGAGGGACAGATGTTAAGGTCTGGGACCTTGAAGTTTATGTTGCCTTTTCTCCCTAGAGGAGTTCATGTTATTCATGTCATTTGGATATTTTTTAACATTTATTTAGTCTTGTTATAATTTTTAAACAATTACAGGTGTATACAGTAGGCCCAGAATATGCTCATGCTGAGGCAAGGAAGTCTCCTGTTGTTGATGGAGTTGTCATGAGAAATCCTGATGGGAAGGAAGTAAGTATCATGCCAGATATTCTAGTCCCTTCTCCCTTATATTTATTTGTGACCTGCATTTTTGTTAAAAAGTTTTACTTGCTCTTTGCTCCTTTTGGTATTATTGGCTAGTAATTATGTGGATTAGCAGTCAATGCTTCATCTAGGCCCAGATTCCCCCCCCCCCCCCCAAAAAAAAAACCCCAGCGGGGTAAGGGGCCACCTTATCATTCTCACGGTTAATGTTTTCAACTCTAAAGCTTTTTGTTGAAAAAGGATATGTGTGTGTGTGTAATGATTTTACTGTTACTGAACTGCTTGGTTTACATACATTAATTACATTATTTCAGATTTTGTGCAGAACTCTTCTTGACCGAACCTTTCTCTTATATTGTCTTTTCATCTTTCCCCTGACTGTTCAATATTACTAATTTATTTTAAACACTGTTCGATCTGAATTCCATCCCAATGCCTTGTTAATTTTTTTTTTTAAATAATATTCCCTGCATTTAATAGAAGAACATATTTCAATATATTTTGGGTTGGCTGACAATTAAAAAAGCTTATACCATTCCAAAGCACGCATGGATTGTTGACCCATGTCCATAAACTTTTGGCAGGTTAGGTATCCTGTGTTACTGACACCTGCTGAAAAGCAAATGGCAAGAGAGGTTTGCGTTGCATTCCGACAAGCGGTATGTTATGTGGATGTGGTGACTGCTTGCCGTACAAAGATTCCTTTTTCTTTTTATATGTCATTACTACTGAAACATTTGTTTAAACTGGCGTCTTCCTATCTTGTTAGATTTATTCTCTCTAGACTTAGATTGACCAGTTATCCTATAGTTAGTTGAGCTTCTATTGAATCTTCCCAATGGTCATCTAAATTTTTCTTTTCACCTGAAAGGAGGTTTTAGCTTAGCTGTGGCATGCTCTTTTATCATGGTCTTGCACTTTTGCCTTCTAACTGAAATTTCATCAGCAGCTTAGGTTATGCTCAAAATGCTTTGACCTATCTTTGTTAACAAGTCCTATCATGGAATATTTTATATATTTAAAACGAACTTGTGATTGTTGCAGTAGATTCAATTGGATATATTGTATCTCCTTAACCTATTCTTCTGAAGTATAATTCACTGCGTATTTCATGTTCAGTTTAATTAAATCTGTCTTGCTGCAGAATTATCATCATGATGGTTTAGTGTGTGATATACTTCATGTCCCACCTTAAGTTTTTCTGACTGCTTGCAGGTTTGTGGGTTTGATCTCTTGAGATGTGAGGGACGATCATATGTATGTGATGTGAATGGATGGAGTTTCGTTAAGAACTCACACAAGTAAATTTCTGTGATCACATTGTTTCAAACTTTTGATATTGGATTTGGAAGGATAGTTGAAAATACATTTGTAGTTATAAGCGTTCCATAAAAGATGACCCTTTAACCATTTTAACAAATGTTATTTGGGCCTTAAACTCTATGAACTGCGCTATGTGATCCAACCTGGTCCGTGACTTGTTCACTTTGTACCAGTTGCCTTTATAACTAATAAGTGGATGGTCATTCTCTCGTCTAAAACTGTTGCGACTGGTGTCACTGAATTTGGATGTTACGGCAATTTGTGTATGGTGCTTTCAGATGAATAATATTTTGATCAAAAGAAAGCCTATGTGTCACAGCCAAATATTAAAGCAGTATATATTTCAACATTGAGGGATGTTGAATGTTTTGTCAATTCAAATTTTCAAGCATCAATTACATTCAGTAAGTTCATGGGAAAAGAATGATAAAGAAGTTTATAGGGAATATAATCATTGGTTCCTTTAACTTATAGTTTTTGTATTTCAGTCACATTTATGTATAGACAAAGTACATGTGTTACTTTACGCTTAAGTTGCATATTATCTATAGTGTTTAGTTGCCCCCATTACGATATAACTGGATAATAGTCATTCAAAGAAAAAAAATCTTAATTTCTCAACCTGTTCTATGATAATAAATTTAATCTTAAAAAGTCACGTTAAAGACTGTTTATGACAAAAATTTGAAACTCTTAAAATGTCAATACTGTAGGATAGGGGGGAAATTAGATGAAACAAATCCAATTTATGAAAAATGTTCTGCTTTTTTGAAAATACTCATTATAGGGAAAATGACAAAAAAAAAAACCTATTGAATTTCAAAATGACAAATAGGTGATACTGACTATTCTTGTAATGGTTTTGACATGTCAAAATCTGTCAAAATCATCTATTTGTCATTTTGAAATTCAACAAGTATTTTTTTTTTTAGTCATTTCCCTTATTTAATATATATGTTCTGATGAATATCTGCTTTCACCCGTTTTTGCTCAATGACTCTTACACTTTGTCTTCATTGCTGCTACTGAAGGTATTATGATGATGCTGCATGTGTGCTGCGGAAGATGTTCCTAGATGAAAAAGCACCTCATCTTTCATCAGCAATTCCACCAACTTTACCATGGAAATTAAATGAACCAGTTCAACCTTCTGAGGGATTAACTCGTCAGGGTAGTGGTATTATAGGGACTTTTGGACAATCTGAAGAACTGCGTTGTGTAATTGCTGTTATTCGTCAGTATGTGCCTTTTCCCTGGATTAGTTATATTAGGTAAATGCCATGTTCTTTATTCACTCTTGTTCTGGCAGTGGCGATAGAACTCCTAAACAGAAGGTGAAGCTGAAAGTTACCGAGGAAAAGCTGCTAAATATAATGTTGAAATACAATGGAGGACGACCTAGATCAGAGGTAGTACTTTCTTTTCTTCTGGTGCGTTTATAATACTCTTAAGTCACTGGATTTATTGATACTTTATTCTTGATCCAATAGTCCATTATTTGCAGACAAAACTTAAAAGTGCAATCCAGCTGCAAGATCTGTTAGATGCCACTCGAATGCTAGTGCCTCGAACTAGGTACATTTATGGTGATTACTTTTTCTTTGCTTAAGAGATCTTGCCTCTCATCAAATAACTAATATTGAAGTTTGACACTCCAGCTGTTATGTGCTTTTTTTCTTTCTTTTTATGATTAATAGAAGCTGTCACTTTTTTAATCAATCTATATTTTCACAAGAGTTTTGGATTAGTCACAGTTATATGCATTGTATAGACTAGATCGAGAAAGTGATAGCGAGGCCGAAGATATTGAGCATGCTGAAAAGCTTCGTCAAGTTAAAGCAGTACTTGAGGAGGTTATTAATTCTCTTGACAATGTTTTTCCCTATGTTATTTATTTCCTATTATAAGCCTTACTCTGGGTCATAAATTTAGTCATCCTTCCAAATTTAATGGATTGATGTACTTCTCTTTGATTGACCTTGAATTTCGGATGTTGGATAAAATTCACCAATCCAATGTAAATGATTTGTCCAGACTATTGTCTCTTTTTATTTCTTTTTTCACTTTCCCTTATTTTCTCAATGATATCAGGGGGGCCATTTCTCTGGTATATATAGGAAAGTTCAGCTAAAGCCACTAAAGTGGGTCAAAGTTGCCAAAAGCAGTGGTGAAGGTGAAGAAGAACGACCTGTTGAAGCTTTGATGGTTCTTAAATATGGTGGTGTTCTGACACATGCTGGCAGAAAGCAGGTTCTGATCTGCAGGAATATTAAACAGTTTTTGCTAAGTTATAATTGGACTTACTCCTATAATTCCGTTATTGTTGAGGTTGAACATGAACTCATAATATTCAATGGCATTTTTCTAATTACTATTTTCTTTCTGCAGGCTGAAGAACTGGGAAGATTTTTTCGGAATAATATGTATCCAGGTTATTTGAATGTCTTTCTTTTTAGGATTTAATGACGCTATATGGGAAGAGGAGCTAATGTGCAATAGTGAGAAGCATTCACAACAACACTAATTTTCTTACTTCAGTATCATAATAAAAGGATGATCTGCAGGACTATATAACTGAACTAAAAGTTGGAACTCAACTGAACAACCAATGGAATCTATCATAATACTGCTTATGTCATAGCATATCCCTAGACCTAACACCCTCAAGAAAGTCCTAAATACTTAGCAATCATGGCAACACGATCACAGATGATTTGGTGGTTTTGGCGGGTGTCAAACAGCTCAAACATGGCAGGGGCATAGGAAAGAGGCCAGCGACATATTTTGGCTTGACCATTGTAGAGTGGTGGTCTCACCCACTCTCTTGAGTAGGCATGTGCGATTTGTCGCAGAGAGATTGCCAGAGTAGACTTTGTCACCTGGGTTTACCTATCAAGCAAGTCTGAGGTGGTTTCTGGGGTTGTTCGGGTGTTTAGTTGAAGGAATGAGGATCAAAATGGCAAAGAAAGCCACAGACTTATCTGGAACAGTGCAAGAAATGCAACCCAGATCTGGAACTGGATGTAAATGCCAAGAATTATATTGGCTAATGATAAGAAAGCAATATTATTGAGAACCAAGCTCTAATACTGCAACAACGAATGTCAAAAAGAATGTTTTGACTTAGCTAGTAGTATTTATACAAGAATCATACTGAATAGTAGGAGACAGATAGCCAAGTTAAAGGGATTAAATTGCTGATTCTATGCGTATTTTCTAGGGTAAGCTAGTAACTGCAAATATTACAGAGTCAACTGACTACAATAATATCTGATTGTATTTTGTTAAAAAAAAAACGTCATCTTGTGTTCTTTGATAAATGCAGGGGAAGGTACAGGTCTTCTTCGACTCCATAGTACATATCGACATGATCTAAAGATTTACAGCTCTGATGAGGGTCGAGTGCAGGTATAATCCTTGTTGTTTGCACCCCCCATCTCCAATTTAAAGGATTACTGTCTTACTTGCTTTTTTCGGTCTATTTATTTATTTTTGAAGAAATTCAGATTAGAAAGTCTCGAGTTATATTCATGGGAAGAGGTGAGGAGCTAAATAAGGCATTAAAAATGACAAATGTGAGAAAATAAAGACTTGAGAGAATCAGAATCTTAACTAAAGTTGTTAAAGACAAAAATATGGGAAACAACTATCTACTAGAACTTAGTTAATTTCTCCTCCATTTGGTATAATTAGTCCTTTTTAAAAAAAAAAAGCCTTTTTCAACAGATGTCTGCTGCAGCATTTGCCAAAGGTTTACTTGACTTAGAAGGGCAGCTAACACCAATCCTGGTTTGTGTTCTTTTCCCGAAGTGTTTGGCCTGTTCTTTGGGTTGGACTTTTATCTTTTTTCCGACTGAGATGCTTACCTATCTTGAAGGTTTCCCTTGTTAGCAAAGACTCCTCCATGTTGGATGGACTTGACAATGCCAGTATTGAAATGGAAGAAGCCAAGGTTAGTAATCTGTTTATAATTTTCCTTCGTCTATGTTATAGGAATTTTAGTATCTAAAGTAACAAACTTCAACTGGAGTCCCTTTATTATACAAAAAAATCTTAGGATAAAGGGAACACCTGTATAACTACGCCAACAAATTGGTTCTTGGCCTCAAGTTAATAATATATTAACTTGAGAATCACTGTGCCATCCACCGTCCAAAATGGCAAGTCCGAATTGCTAATAGTTATGACCTTATTCTCATATGCCCCCCAGAAGCTTTTTCTCTTACTTTTTAGGGCACAGGTACACTATTTTCTATGCTACTTATTTTTCTTTTCTTTTTTTCTTTTGGATTCTTTGTAGGCTCGGTTGAATGAGATCATTACCTCTAGTCCAAAGATGGCTCATAGCAATGGATCATCTGAATTTCCTTGGATGAAAGATGGAGTAGGATTGCCGCCCAAAGCATCAGAGTTACTTGTCAAGCTGGTAATGTTGTGAAATATAGCAACGCATTATAGTAGTTTGGGCCTCTTGTTTTGAGAACATGGAATGGAGTGCAAAATAACCACGTCAAGGAACAAAAATTGATTTTAGTTTATTTTTTCAATCACTGTAAATGGAATTTTCCCAAGATCATATGAAGCGCATATCATAGGGATTTGGGAAATTAATTTGCATTGAAAGCGAGGCAGATAATGGAGCTATTGAATCCGTTGGGTGAGAGTCATATATTGACCTTAACAAGAGGATATGGGAGTGGTGCCTCGAATCTGTGTGATCTGCAACAAGGGGATATGTATGAGTTTTTGTCCGAGAAACAAAGGGAGAAATAAGGATCTCAATTTGACCATGTTCAAGTCAAATGTATAGTGACTATTAGGCTGCACATGAAGTTATCGAGGTAAATTTAGTCATGATTATAGAAAATTAACTTAAGTTGAGGGAAGACTTACATGCTATTATTTGAAGTCTACTATCTTTCAATATAACATTGTTTCTAAATTATAGATCATAGGTTTCCACCTTCCGTAGATAATAATCTATTCTGGTGAATATGTCTAGAGATAGGCTAGTGATATGCATAATTTGAAATTATTATCATCATTCTTGTGTAATTCCAATGTATCTCTTGTTCAGGTGAAATTGACTAAGAAGGTCACTGAACAAGTAAGACTACTTGCTATGGATGAAGATGAGAAACTTACAGAAAGAAGCTCATATGATGTAATTCCTCCTTACGACCAAGCAAAGGCACTTGGCAAGACAAATATTGACATTGATCGCATAGCTGCTGGATTACCTTGTGGAAGTGAGGGTTTCCTTCTGATGTATGCCCGCTGGAAAAAGCTTGAAAGGGACTTGTATAATGAACGGAAGGAGTATGTATTAGCTATATTTTGTTCAAATTTGTTCTCCTTCTTCTGTATGTTCTTTCTGATTCTAGAGACTTACAGAACTAAGATAAGGAATGCTACTAATGTATTTTAATATTTAAATCACCTAAATGAACAGAAATGGTCGCATATGGAGTTTCTAAAATCTAGTCATTTGTAGGTTCAAAACTCGTTAATACCCCTTGCATGGGGGGGACCACACTTCACACACACCCACTTTGTTCTTTGTGGGTATAGAACCCACAAGAGGAGGTGTGGGGTTAAATACATCTACTATTGAATTCATCTCATAAATTAATTTTCCCTCCTATTACTCCTTATGCTTTGTTGTAATTTTTTAGCAAGAGGAAAACAATTGTTATATGGGTTGCCGATGCACTTTGATGATTTTATTTTTTTTATGCGGGGAAAAAGGGTTTGCAGACACACTGATGTTGTGTTTTCTTGCAGCCGCTACGATATTACTCAAATTCCTGATGTTTATGATTCATGCAAGTAAGTATCTCATAGAAGTTTATGATTCATTATTCTCTGCTAATTTTCTCACTGTCTGAGTGTAATCTGAACAGAAAGTATCGTGATAATGTTCAAGGAAGTTATTAAATAGGTTTTAATGCAAACTTATATTTAATTTTAATTTTTAAAACATTGTGATACTAATAATAATGTGTATGAACGGATATGAGGACTTGAAACATATCTTAAATCAGAAAACTTTGTTTCGTGAGAAATATTCAGCTGATTGGATCTAAGATTCAGTGGACTAGATGCTAGAATATGAAGCAGAGATGAACTATGCTTAAAGACACAGTTGACTTGATCTGAGTTTTTCCCCCTTTGGTCCGAGGCTGACATTCAGGCCATTAGATTTTCAGCTTAAAGTGGTTACAGTGAAAGTAGAGGATAGAGAAGAGATTCTAGTCATTGTGATTTAAACTCCTGTCTGACATCCAGTTCTCTTGAACTTGGTGGGATTTTCACTTTTCAAAATCAAGGTACGCAAAGCAGCTTTGATGCTAAGGTTTCTAAGCTCAACTAAAACTTCTACTAAGGTTTTTCCGCAGCTCATTCTCTGACTAGCTTTCCCACTCCTGGGAGGATTTTACAAATGAAATGATTGAAGGATATGTACTTAGAAAGAATAGATGGTCAAACAGATCAGGCAGATTTACAATCGAATTTTCAAAGATAATTCACTTAGCTTCTGCTTCTTCTCTATTCATCACCCTTCAGATATACAAACCTCAAGAATTTATCCACTGGAACATCTGAATTAGTCATTCGCATAAGGAAGAAATCTGTATTTTATTCTTTGTTCTTCTGACTCTTGCTCAGTGTGAGACACTAGCCGAGATGACTATCTATCATAGAGGGGCCATGCTTGTGGCTTAATCAGATCGGCTCTTCTTCTTTCATGTTATCTGGTTCTGGTTCGAAGCCAACAGGGAACAAGGGCGTACTTTTGCTAAAGCTATCTTATCCTCATTAGGGACATTTGCTGCAAGCATTGAGTGCAACCAAAGCTTGTCAGAGATTTGAAAACAAAGTGGAATAATCTAAGGGAAAATTGACACCTTAGGATTTAACCCATATATTGACCTCTAAGAATCTTCAAAATCAAAATCATTGGGACCATTCAAATAAGTAACCATTGGTCACCGTAAAGTTGGATGAAGGAATGAGCGTAGGTTGAAGAATTATTAAACTATTCTACATTTATGTCTCTTACTGCCTATCATGAAATATACTGATTAAACTAATCTGCAATCTTATGTGTTAGAAGACAAGTTTGGTGTTTTGAAATTCTTTAGTTCTATATTTTTCTTCTACCAGTCACAAGATTGACTTACATTTATACCCTACAGGTATGATCTCTTGCACAATGCTCATCTTAACTTGGAAGGACTGGATGAGCTTTTCAAAGTTGCTCAGGTATATAAAAGCGCATTACGATTTTTCAATGCTTTTCAAAGTGAATTTATTGGATTACAAGTTTCTTGTCTAATGGGCCACCTAAGTGGAATAGGAAATCCTACCCCAAAAAGCTAGTTGTTTAGGTAGGAAAATTAAGCCACTGAGGTACCCAATTGGGCATCTCATACTGCTCAATGTGGAACTTAGTACCTTGTACTACCAAGTCTTGCTGCTCTCATGAGAAGTCGACATCCTAGTGGCTGCATTCATGACACTTTGCTTAGCCTCCTACTAATTAGAACCCTCCTCGAAACTGTCAACAATCTAACTTTAATACCATTTGATGGGTGTCTAAGTTAGATAGGAAACCTTACCCAGAAGTTAACTGTTGAGGTGGGAGAACTAACCTATTTAAATATCCTATTAAACATCACATGCTACTCAATGTGGGGCTTATTATCCCATACTACCAAATCTTCATTATTCTCCTTTTTTTCATTCAATCATTCTCCTACTTAAAACATGAATGTTTGATTATTTTTTGTGCTGCACTCATATCCTTTCTAAAACAAAAGGGAGAATTACAATGAGGTCCTGATGAAGGAAAATAATTTTTAGAAAATCCCAATAATAACCTAAACAGCTTGTAATGACAACTTTTAGAGCAGGAAATGACAACTTCTAGAACTTGTTTTGTAATTATTTTCCTTCCTTAGAACCTCATTGTAATTCTCCCAAAACAAAACTATAGACTTCTTGCTCAACGTCCAAGTTAGGGCACTGATCTTTGCAACATATCCTTTCTAAAACAAAACTATAGACTTCTTTGCAAGTCTGTCTCCTGCAAATTCTGAACTATGTTTTCAGGTAAATATTTACACACACACACACGTAGTATGTATATTTTTCTTTCCATGAAAACGGAAAAACTGATCAAGCTGTTTCTGAAAGTGGTCCCCCGTAGAAAATGAACAGCTATAAAATAATGCTCACTTTTTGTCTCACTGATGGTGTTATTTTGTTTGCAGGCACTTGCTGATGGTGTTATTCCAAATGAATATGGAATTAATCCAAAGCAGAAGTTAAAAATTGGCTCCAAGGTATAACCCTGCTGTAAGACATCACAAATTGCCTTTTTATATTATAAATCTTTTCTCCATTTCCTTATCGTGTCCTCGCACAAAGTTGGCTTTCAACTATAATAATTGTGATGTTAACCCTCGTGATTGCTTCTGATTTGGGCAAATACTATGTTTTAATTCCTCAAAGAAGTAACACACAATTACTTATGAAATGGGAGGTCCGTATGTAACATTTTGTCTTGAGTTGCATAACTGGATATTGCTTCAGTTTATCAGCACTCAATTAGTAGCACTTTTTCTACGTGTTTTTTTTGTAATTGTAGCACCCTAATTACACTGATTTGTGCTGTTTCAATTCAGATTGCACGCCGTTTGTTGGGGAAAATTTTAATCGACTTGAGGAACACTCGTGAGGAAGCAATTAGCGTTGCCGAGTTAAAGAGTAACCAAGACCATGTCTCGTCGGCCTTAAAAACTGAACAGGATGACACGGAGTCCAATTCAAAGCTTTTAAATAAGAATGATGAGCCAAGAAGATCCGCCACTTTCAGTGATATTTCATTGGATCAAGATGATGATGATGATAAAGAGACAAAATATCGTTTAGATCCAAAGTGAGTATCAGAACACAATTTGATTTTATGCATTATTATTATGTTGTGTTTTAATTATCTTATTTCCCATCAGGTATGCCAATGTGAAGACACCTGAGCGCCATGTGCGAACAAGACTGTACTTCACATCAGTGAGTGCTTTATCGCATTATTTTGGCATCATGATGGCATGGACTGGATTGTTAAAAACTGAGATTCTTTACGCTGTATTTCCCATTTGGTGTAAGAGATCCGTCATGACCTTGACTTTATTAATTGTTCCGTGCCATTATTAATTGTTTTTTTTTTTTGGGTGAAATACTTGGTCGTCAACTTTAATCTCGCTTATAAATTCAATATTTTGTTTTGATATTATAAATTCAAATGATACCATATGTTGTACTGATTTCTTATATAACATCGTATTAAAACAGAGGGGGGGGGACCGAAGATACATCAGAACAAATTTTACCCATTAACATCTCTGTAAATTCATGCGTACCACCTGACAGTGTGTAATTTTTCTCTTTTTTTCGGAACAAAATTGTTCTATTCTGATTCTTGGACTTTTTCCCGCAATTATTTTTATTGGCAGGAATCACATATACATTCTCTCATGAATGTAATTCGTTACTGTAATTTGGATGAATCTCTTCAAGGTGAAGATAGTCTGGTTTGCCTTAATGCGCTAGAGCGCCTTTGTAAAACGAGGGAGCTTGACTATATGAGCTACATTGTGCTGAGGCTGTTCGAGAACACAGAGGTGGGTCATTTTAGGCATTTCCCCGTCAGTTTTTTTTTTCCCAAATTTTTTTTTTTCTGTTAGAATATAGATATGGTTCCTTAATGCTCTACATTCTATTACTTGATAATTTGACTCATTATTTCCCTATTCCTTTGACGGCCACAACTGTCAGGGCTTTTATTTGATGTGCTGGGCGTTGGTTGCCATGTTTATCATTGTTCTTATATTCAACTTTTTGCCTGTGAAACTGCAGGTGGCTTTAGACGACCCAAAAAGGTTTCGCATGGAGCTGACCTTCAGTCGCGGTGCGGATTTATCCCCCTTGGAGGTAATGATCGCCAGTCAATATAGTTTGCCAAAAATATGAGTTATGAAGGAATGGTTTGAATTCCTTTCGTTCGCTGTTACCTTTGCGCGGTATGCAATGAAAAAAATGGTGAAGTTTTCAGGATGCTTACGGTGCCATTTGTCCGAAGCTTTTATGAAACTATTTGACCAAAAGCTTTTATGAGACTAGAATCACTTCTATAAGCTTTAACGAGAGAGATTAATTTATCCATTAACGTTTCCTGATATGTGGAATATCAGCAAATATCTTGCGCCTCCATGGCAAGCTAGTGTTTCAGTTAACTCGTTTTTTGGGTAAAGAACTAAGTGTGTATTTTATGTTTGACAGAAGAATGATAGTGAAGCAACTTCATTGCATCAAGAGCACACCTTACCCATTATGGGTCCTGAAAGGCTGCAAGAAGTAGGATCATTTCCGTCGTTAGAAAAAGTGGAGAAGATGTTTCGTCCTTTTGCTATGCCTGCAGAAGACTTTCCTCCCCCAGAAACACCTGCTGAGTTCCCGACCTATTTTCCTAAGAGCGTGCTTGAGCGCCTGGTAAATTTCTGGCCTTTCCACAAGCATGCCAACTCTAATGGCAAGTAGCTACTTGGATTATTTCTCATCCAACGAACCCTCCTCCAAAAAAAGTAAAAAAAAAAAAAAACCCCTTTTATCTACTCTTTTAATTTTACAATTTCTGAATGTTCGCCCTTTTTTTTGCGGCGAGGGTCTGAGACGTTAATTTGAATAGAAATCAAAATTGGAGAAGGCACGTTTTATGGAAAGAAATCAATTGTCTTTGCTGAAATTAAATTCTATCAATGCATCATTTCGGCGTAACGCTAATCTTGTGATTATATAGTTTTCTTAATACTCCTCTCTAGCCAGACTTCAAATTTTCGTATTTATTTCTGCTTTTACTCCTTCGATGTGGAAATAAATCATACAAATTATCATTCCCGCTAAGCTACTATTTTCTCTCTCATCGCCATATTTAATTATCAACCGATCATGCATACAGTCTGAAGAGAAAAGCTACAGGACTTGAAGGTCATTTCAATGATCTGCATTGGGATGTATCCACTGATAGTTTTGATAATTTTTGTGACATTAGTCTTTGATTCTTAGATTTTGATGCCTTGAATTCACCATCTTTTACTTTCCAGTGAGTTGTGCGTGGGTCTGTTATGATCACAAAGAAGTATTCGAATAGCAGAAGATAAAACTTCTATTAATGTTTGAGCTCAACATACATCTCAGCCATAATCATCATATCGTCATTCATCAGAAAGAAACAATGCAAGAAATATAAGAGAATGATAACAAACGCAGAACGGAAATGCAGAATGGAGAAAGAGCCAGGGAGAGAGAACCACAGAGACGAAGAGATTCCAAAATGCTAATCACACCCCCCACTCATAACCGTATTTGTCTTATTATATACTCCTCCTCCTTATTATAAGACCCAATTTGACTTTTTTTGGTCCTAATTATAAGACCCTCCATTTTGCTCTTCTATTTATGTATTTTTTTCCAAGATAATCCTTCTAATAATGATAGTTTAGCCAATATACTTAATTAGCAAGGATATTTTGGAATGACAATATTTATTTATTTAAATAACCTTAACTTACTTCCTTAATTTCTTCAAATAAGTCATTGGGTCTTATAATTAGGACCGGAGGAGTAGAATCCTCCAATTCCCTCAGCTTCCAGGTCTTACGTCGCGCTCTCTGACTCTTCCTTCAGATCCTTGTATGCTCATGGGCCATGGGCCCCAGATGGATCCTGTACTCGTGTTGGGTCGTCTGGACCCTTGTGCATGAAGGGTCTTAGTGTTGCCATTCCGCCCGAAAACTCTCTGTCCGTCTACAACGCGTCCCACACTAAACACACACAGCGCTGCCAACCAACCGAAGATGTCTGAAAAATTTTTCCATCCTTAATAATCATCAAGATGGCGGGGACATTATAATTTTTAGTCCCAGCATTTACCGGTGATTTATTTTGATTTCTCAAATTTCTTTTTATTTAAAATATTAGTCCTTATAATTCAATAAGGACTTGCACCATTTTGTCTTTGATAGGTTAAAATTTATGATTTGAAACTTGAAGAACTAAAACCACAATAAAGATAAATTTAACTTGAGCGATTAAAGAGTATATTAATCTTAATTAGATTTTAAGTTTAAATAAAATATAACATTTTCCAAATAAGAGTAACATGTGCGGGTAATGTACGTAACTAAAAATAAATAAATACTAAAAAATTAAAATAAAATTGTATCCCCACTGTTGTGCTATCGTTCTTGATAGACTGAAGCCATTGGAGCCTGTGTGTGTGTGTGTTTTGCGATAAGAAAGTGTGGTTCTCACCGTGTTGCATAAAGTCCACAGAATGAGTCATTTTACTCCGAGTTTATGAATAGTCTAATTTGTGATACTCTTCTGGTCTTTAATATAAGATCTATTTAACTAAATTGATTAGATTAAGAAAATTAGGTAAGTTAGTTAATTATAAGAAATGTAACATGTTTTTTCTAAAACAACGTAATCATCTTTATTAATACACTCCCTCCCTTTTCTACTTGATTATGGTTGAAGGAGTATCTATAAAGATAATTTAAAAAAATGATAAATATAAAAAATAAGTTTATATTTAAGATCAAAATTAACTCAATGATTAGTTCTATTAATGACAGAAGGAGTACATAAATTTAATTAATTCACGCGCTAATTGATTTTGGGGTCCAGGAAAAAACAAAAAGTTACGAAGTGGGGACCACGGTACCACTGAAAACAAGGAAACGCAATTCCCCTGTAATGAGGATCCTTTTGAGATTTTGGTGGTAACTGGTGACTTCCGCTTTCCCTTTCATTCCTCGAGACTTCTGGATACTTCACTTGTTTCCCTTTTCAACTCTTGCTTTAGCGACTTTTTCTCTTTATGAAATGGGAAATAAAGCCAACAAAAGACGACTACAGGTAAAGCAATAGGTGTCCATCTTCCTGGCGTGCACGTATTAGCCCCATCACATTGGAGCCTCATCATGTCAAAAGTCCATATCCTAATAGAACTATTAAATATTTTAGAAAAAAAAATCATGGAAAAGGCTCCCATGAAAAATTTCATCAATAAGGATGACCTAAATTAGAATTCCGACACTCTGTGCATACAAAATTTGCAAAACATCAGTACTTTCTGTTTATAACAATTTATCGAGTGTTTCTCATTAATAAAATTTTAATGTGAGATTTTTCTTCTATTTTTTTCCAACGAAAATATGCTTCGTTATTCCTAGACCTAGTTGTCCCTGCCTTTGGTATCCGTTCGTGCACTATGGTAATTGCCATTGACAAATTTTGACAATCCATCCAGAAGATAAATTCCAGTTAATTATTACCACTCGGGCAAAAATAAACTAATGCCGTAACTATGCTGCTATCGAAATAATTTCTCAATTTCAGGTGAAAAAAAAAACATGCAAATTGATTGATTAGGCTCTGAACTTTGTGAGAGAAACGTGAAAAATGATTAGATTGAAGGAGTAACTTTAAGAGGATCACTTTTGCTCTGTGCTTTATTTTGTTTTTTTTTTTGTGAAAGAAAGAGGAGGGATTGGGACACCATAAGAATGCAACTTTAATGATATGTGCATTTCACACTAAAACCAGACGGCTTCTAAAATCTAATAACCTTTATGTTGACTTCATGCACGTATGGTATATATCATTTCTGGTTGTATGTTCGCGGTAAATTCGTTGCCTTTTTTTCCAGCTAAAGTATTATTTTGCTAAGTTTTTGAAAGTGAAAACATTATTTATTCATTATAGTTAAATATTATCTTGGGTTTAAGTAAAAAGATGTTCACAGTGGGTGTATGGCGCAGTTTAGCTGAACATGAAAGATGAGGAGATAAAATATTTGCGATTACAAGACACAATACGATTGAAACAAAGCATTAAAAATATTTACAAGTTTGTTATAGTTGAGGAAAAAAAGGTAAATCCTGTTTAATATAATAAAACAAATGATTTCTGGCTGCAAATTAAAATATTACTCCTCCGTTCTAAAATTACACTATAAAATGAGTCTTATATTTAGGACCAGAGGAATAACACGTAGGAGCATCAATATAACTATCTATATATATAATTGATAATCAGAGCGGCTATTATTAAAACTAAACAGTCGATGGCTAAACAGAGGCCATGAAGGATCAAAATTTCATGGGTAATCCCACTAAAATTGGCATCCTTTATTCATGGAAAAAGGGCGTTAATCAATCTCGCTTTTATCATAAGATAATTACCATGTCAACCTCGAATATTGAAACGAAGAGGGAGGAGAAAAAAGAAGGGAGTTTTCCACGAATATTGTCCCAATACTGCGTTTAATTGTTGAGTTCCCAAGCTCTGGAATGTCCGCAAGAGTTGTTGGGATGGGATGTGACGCTGAGGTGGAGGATTTGAAGGAATATTTATGCGTTAATAATAATCAACGTTGATACGAAATTCGGTGGAGGATGACGTAAGAGAGTTGAAGCATGTCCCTGTCCTTTGGAAGCACCCTTGCACGCTTTAATTATACACGTGTCTATTTTGTACGCGATGGAGTCCGAGCGAATTTGCGGATACGTTCCAAACCTTAGTGTGAGAGATAAAAAATTAGGGCTGGAATCGAAAAAAAATTATTAAAATAATATTTAACATCAATAATTGTTTATTATATGGGATTAGATAAATTATAGATATGAAATTAAAGAATACTACTTCCTTCTATCATATTTTCTATATACGTGTCTATTACGTACATGATGGAGTCCGAGCGAATTTGGGGATACGTTCTGGACCCTTTTTTTTTGTGCTATTTTTTTTTAGTTATTAACAATTGGTCGTAATAATTAATGATTGATTTTGATTAATTGCCGGATTTTGACAGGACGATGCCGTTTTGAAAGAAGTATAGGCGTCGTTAAGTTGACAGTGATATTAGACTTTCGATCTTAAATACTATCTCCGATCTTTAATATAAGATCCTGTTTGATTTTTATTTTGATCTTAAATATAAGATCCCAATCTATTTTGTCTCTCATATTTATATTTTTTTTTCTAGAGTAACCCTTCTAACAATAATAATTCTGGTCAATATACTTGATTAGTAATGATATTTTAGGAAAAACAACATCTATTTAGGACAATAACTAACTCAATTTACTTTTTTAATCTTCTCAAATTAGTCAACTAACTCTTATAATTAAAACTGAAAGTAATATAAAACTTGTTTTATAATATAAAAAGTTTATATTTAGAATTGAAAAAAATATTATATTAGGGCCTTTCTCAGGTGCTGTCTTGTTAGGTCTCTTTACCACCCTCATGTCATACCGTCTCATTCTGATGTCAAACTGTACTTATCTATCAAACCCACTCAAGAAGGTGGCCCCAAAGACACAAGCCGACACGAGTAATAATGGGTCCGGATAGTCTCAGCGGAGCGTCCTCAGCGTCTCTCAGTGTCCCAATATCTACCATCAGTATTTAATTATAAGCTCACAATATGCCACATCATCAAGCTATTAAAAATTTAAAAAAAATCTAATTAATGCTATAAAATTGCTTTTTTTTTTTAAAAAAAGAACTATTTTTTGAAAAAAGAAATTTGAGTGCACCTCTAATTTCTTGGATCTATTTGTTTTAATTGTAGAGTTTAATAAGAGTTCAAATTAATATAAATTGAGTCAGATAGGATATATAAAAAGAGGTAGAGTTTTTGCCATCAAGTATTTTAATTAAAAATTTTAAAAAATAAATACTGATATAGTTTTGCCACTTTTATAGTTCTGTCTAACTCGATCTGTATCATATTGAATTAGATAAACTTCCAGTTAAGATGAATAAATCCAAAAAATTATATATAATATTGATGGTTTTTTTGGTCAAATATAAAATATGCTGGTTAAGTTTTTTTATTCTTTATGATTATTTGATAAGTCTGGAGTCTAAACATTTCATAAATTTTTTAACTAAAATAAAGAAAGGTGAAAAAAATTGGATATTCATGCTAAATATCCTAGTTGAAATCTAGTAAAAATTCTACAAATATTAAGATTTATTCTAATTTTTAATAGCACCATGAGTGGCATAATATGATCCGCTCTAGATTTATTTAACGGCTGCGATTTGAACGCTGAGGAACGCTGAGAGAAGAGGACGCTGAGAGTATCCTCTTCCAGTAATAATTAGTTGATGTCAGTGATATTAATCAGATATTTTTTATATTAATATTAAATTATATTACATTCTATTCTACCCAAAAAACTAGTTTAGTTTTAAATATAAGATTCTAATATGTTTTAGTTTCATATTTATTTTTAAAATTGGTATTTATAATAGTTGTATATATTAAAAGTTTTATCAAATGATAATTCTAATTAATATATATGATTAACAACAATATTTAGAAAATAATATTTATTTATTATAAATAAACTAACCTAACAAAATTTTTTAATATACTCAAATTAGTTAAGTACCTCTTATATTAAGAATTGAGATAGTAAATATGAGTTATAAATTATATAGATTAATTTAAAAAATAATAAGCATGGGAAGAAATAGATTAAGAAAAAATGATTAAAAAATAATCATGATATTTAATAATTGCAAGATTTTTATTTTTTCGTAGAATAATACGCGGCAGTGTACTAAAGTAATCATTTATTGATGACTTTTCGCGCGCAAGGGACAACATTAATATAGCTGAGAATGAGGATGCATGCCTTTCGAGAGCCATTTTTTGTAGTTGTCCAGAGTATCTATCAGATACTGTAGGCACCGTAGCAAGGATTTCTTCTAAAATGTTTTTTCTATACACACTAATCCAAATAAAATCAAATACATGATGTTAAGATGTCCAGGTCCTTTTTACTTGAACCAACACATGTTGATTATTCGAGAGCCTTCTTGGATCCTGCGGTGACGCACAAACAAGCCGATAGCAATCTTCATTATTAATTACCTGGGCTGAGCTTCCCCCACCTGGAACCCTCTACGCCCACACACAAGTATATACATATCAACCTAGCGAGGATATTATTTGATTATGGCATACTTGTGTTTTAGACGGATCAGCCATTCAAGTCCACTCTTCAATTAGTTGCGCTATATACCCCAATAATGATAATAATCAAGCCTCCTCATAATTAATCCTCACTGCTATTGGACACCCAAATCATTTTTATGATGCAATTACACTTTATCTAACAAGCTTTAAAAAAAAACTTAATCCTAAAATACTAGTCTATTAAGAAGAGAAACTTTTTAAATTTATAAACTCCACAGTACTTGTGACGACGTTCTCTAATATTAGAATCACAAGAATGTGTTGGACTTCTTCCAACCTTTAAATATATGTCCTAATTTTTACATTGTTATTGTTGATTCTAATTACAAGTCTTATACAAATTTTTAGACATATTGAATACTTATTTAAAAAATTAAGGGTAAAGGTCCACATTTACCACAATCTTATTTTTTAAGGGCACATAGCACCTTAATAAAAGATCATAAAAAAATTGCATTATTAAAAAAATCGGGATATTAAGTGTACCTGATAAATAAAATTAAGAGTAAATTTTCATCCATATCCAAAAATTAACACGCTTAGAAGGCAACTGGGATTGAAAATATAATTGCTGTATAAATATAAATATCATCTAGGCGCATATATTTTAGCCTAAAAAATTGTTGCACCATAATAGGCAACAGGGAAACCGGTCTGGACTGGTCATTTTCTTAATGATTTATCCAGTTAAAAAAATTAAAAAAAGGCGCGACAATGGAGAAAAACATATTCATAGTTCCAGACACAAAAAAGCATCGATGCTGCCGCCAAATAATGTACGGTGGCGACAGGGAGAATTTTATCCGTACACTTAGTGGCACCTTGGTCTTTGGGACCAGCAGTGTAAGACCGTAGGTACAAGGCCAAATAGGAGACTTTTTGGGGAATTTTTTTTAAAAAAATCCTTGTTATTAGCAGCATATTAATATTTTATAAATATAATTAAATAGCTAAAATATCTTTGTATCATATTTGAAAAAAAAGTATTAAATTTTTGTTGTTACAAGTATATTTCTTATTATTAGTTGTTAATTACTTATCCTCACAGTACATAATTTGTTAATAAATAGTTTGTTATTGTCAATATATTTTTTATCATTTATTATTTTACGCTTGTCTTGTTAGTTTATGCTTGTTAATAAATTTTTTTATATAAAAATTATTTTAATCATTTAACTATATTTGTAAAATACTAAATCAGATGTTATTTCCTCTTTTGAGATTTTGAAGTGTGAAATGCTTGATTTAGAATATTACATTTTTCAAGTCTTTTATTTATCATTTCCCTTTTTTTACGCATTGCACAAAAAAATTAAACTCTACAAATACACAAAATTAAGTTATATAGTGCTATTTATGTTTTGTAAATTGTGTGACTTGTTACATGTTTTGTCATATTGAATATTGTAAAATTGTATGCTCATACTTTAATACTATTATAACTTTAAATTCTCATTGACTCAAGTGAAACTGTAGTTTGTATAAATAATTTAGCCGAAACAACCGTATCGTACCAGACAAGTACAGTGGATCTGAGTGAGCAGAAAGCTTACCGAAAAGCTGCCACTTTCAGAATTACAAGTAAATCGCAGGAAAGAAAACGAGACAACGGACCCTCTAGATCTCCGTGGATAATTTCTGTCCTTTTTCTTTTGTGAAAATTAAAGACGTAGAACCTATTTTTAATTCCTTTTTTCCGTAGATTCAATAAATTAATTTATACTCCCCCTACCGGAGTAACACTTTTCGTTTGTAATACAAAATGTTGGATAAGTCTCATATTTTTATTTATAACATTTATTCTAAATAAATTTTATGAAGTATATGCGTTTTTTTATGTAGTCATTGGCGTACAAGAAAAAGCATTTACTTCAAACTTCGTGGAGCTTACGGGCGAGTCTGTAATATGATAAAAGAAAATAACTTTTGAGGATCTAGAAGTGAGAAAAGACGCTGGCAAAAGCAAGAAGTGAGAAAAGACGAAACAAAGCCGGAGAGAGAGCACGTTTATTTTATTTGGGGTGTTTTGATGATCATATGAAGTGAGCTTCTTGGCTATCGTAGAGTACCTAAACGCAGACGCTAAATTCTTGTTGAGATGGAGGACAAAGACGAATCCTTGAAGGCGGTGCTGAAGGAAGCTGTGGACCTGGTAACACAAAAACAGAGCAATTCACATATCTGTCTTTAACCCATGTTTACGTGAATTCCTTCAAAGATATGTTTGATGCTTGTGTATGGTTTTTCTTTTTGTGTTTGTATCATGCTTGTGTTTTCTGGTGAGGGTTCTTGGATTTTATTTTGTTGTTATTGGTGTTGGGATTTTTCAAGTTCTGTTCCTCAAGCTTCTCTTCTTTTTTTCTCTGTTTTCCTGTGTGTTGTGGGGTTGTGCTTCCGATATTTTCATTGGCTGGGATTTCGTTGCAGGAAAACGTACCGCTTGAGGAGGTTTTTCTGACACTGCGATGTGATCGAAATGGGCTCACAACGGCGGCTTCTCAAGAGAGGCTGGCCATTTTTGGACACAACAAACTTGAGGAGAAGCAGGTCTTAGATTCTCTCTTTAATTTATTGTCTCGTTTTCTCCATATTAGTTACCACTACCATATCTCTTCAGCGGGAAAAAAATTAACCAGAGGGAATAATCTTCCTTTTTTCTTAATTCTTGATGAAACAAAGATTGTTTCTTTGTCAGAGGAACTTTGAGAAAGCTAAGCCTAGCTTAGAAATAGAGTTGGTGGCCAAATTCCTGTCATTTCTGTTTCTGGGATTTATTTTTCCCCCCTAATATTGGATTGTGCAGGAAAGCAAGGTTCTGAAATTCTTAGGATTTATGTGGAATCCTCTTTCGTGGGTCATGGAAGCTGCAGCAATCATGGCCATTGCGTTGGCCAATGGAGGAGTAAGCTCCTTCTCCCTCAGTTTCTCATTCTTTCTGTGAAGGAAATTGTTATTAATATTATATCTAAGTGATTCTAGAAGAGTCTTCAGACATGGTTCGAATTATTCATGTGTTGCATAATTCCTGATTGTAAACTCAGGGGAAACCTCCCGATTGGCAAGACTTTGTCGGAATCATCACTCTCCTATTTATCAATTCCACAATAAGTTTCATAGAGGAGAACAATGCAGGTAATGCTGCTGCAGCTCTCATGGCTCGACTAGCACCCAAAGCTAAGGTATTAGTTTAATTACACGGAACTTATATCTGGCAATTGGCACCAGCCCTTCCCTGTTTGTATATTAAAGTGCAGGTTTTATGTATCAGAATTAGCTTGTGTCTGGTTGAAACAATTTAATATTTCTCTGTTCTCATGTACTTTT
This sequence comes from Neltuma alba, assembly GCF_004799145.2. Taxonomy (NCBI): domain Eukaryota; kingdom Viridiplantae; phylum Streptophyta; class Magnoliopsida; order Fabales; family Fabaceae; genus Neltuma; species Neltuma alba. The sequence goes on along the minus strand of NW_021634370.1, from coordinate 28,441 downwards.
GATATGATTCGTGACAAAATTATTTAGGTCCTTCGAGATGGGACATGGGTTGAGGAGGATGCAAGCATTCTTGTTCCTGGTGACATAATTAGTGTGAAGCTAGGAGATATTATTCCAGCTGATGCTCGTCTCCTTGATGGCGATCCATTGAAGATTGATCAAGTACATTTTGCAACCTCTGTTTTTTTTTTTTTTTGGTTGAGAAGTTGAAATCAGATTATCATATGGATGAACTGAGTTGTTATTATGCACAAAACTTGGGTTGCAGTCCGCACTTACAGGCGAGTCCCTTCCTGTGACGAAAGGACCCGGCGATAGTGTTTATTCAGGCTCTACATGCAAACAGGGGGAGATAGAAGCAGTTGTTATTGCTACAGGAGTTCATACCTTCTTTGGCAAGGCTGCTCATCTTGTAGACTCAACAAATCAAGTGGGACATTTTCAAAAGGTACTCAGGAAACATAATTGAAATAGATAATCTTCAACTTTTGCAGGAACATCTGTCTTGTTTGCAAATGAATAGTTGATGACTTGATGAGAAACTTTTGATTGCTTATAACTGTCTGTCCTTCCTTGCTTCCCTGTTTTCTTATTACTTACCGTTGTTTGGAGTCCATCAACAACAGGTCTTGACCGCTATTGGGAATTTCTGTATATGTTCAATTGCGGTGGGAATGATAATAGAGATCATTGTCATGTACCCAATTCAACATCGGAAGTATCGTCCTGGAATTGACAATCTGTTGGTGCTTCTCATTGGAGGAATCCCCATAGCAATGCCCACTGTTTTGTCTGTGACAATGGCTATTGGATCCCATCGTTTAGCTCAGCAGGTAGCTTTGAGTAGTCCTGCAAATTTGTTGTTCAAAGTTTAAACCTTTTAAGTTGCCAGCTGCTCAGTGGTAATATAATATCCTGGGGCCCGTGTTCTGCACAATTACTTCAGGGCGCTATTACTAAAAGAATGACAGCAATAGAAGAAATGGCAGGGATGGATGTATTGTGCAGTGATAAAACAGGAACTTTGACATTGAACAAGCTATCAGTTGACAGAAATCTTATTGAGGTGTGTGGCGTTCGGCTCTGTACGCTTTTGATTTCTACCAATTCAAGACTAGCACAAGCGTTTTATTCCAAGAATTTTTTCTGCAGGTTTTTGCAAAGGGAGTTGACGCAGATACTGTTGTTCTCATGGCAGCTCGTGCCTCTAGAGTGGAAAACCAAGATGCAATAGATGCTGCTATTGTAGGGATGCTGGGTGATCCAAAAGAGGTATATCAAATTGATTTGTGAAATATCTTATGTTCATTGTTAAATATGCAAGCTTTGATTCATGTTTCTGACTTAATATAGTTTTACATGGTTGGTTTTCTTTTGTTCATTTGCCACAAACTCACGTATCTTAGTTTGTGTACGAAAAAAGGCAAGGGCTGGTATTCAAGAGGTTCATTTCCTTCCATTCAATCCAACTGATAAGCGGACAGCTCTGACTTACATAGATGGTGACGGTAAAATGTATCGTGTCAGTAAAGGTGCACCAGAACAGGTATAATCATGAGCCACACCTGAAAACTCCCTCTTTTTGAAAGTTGAAGTGATTCATACCTTCAATATCTTTGTTAGATTTTGAATCTTGCACCCAATAAATCAGAGATAGAACGTAGAGTTCATACTGTCATTGACAATTTGCGGAAAGAGGACTACGATCTCTTGCAGTGGCCTTCCAGGTAAGTGTGGTTTATGATTTTTTTAAGGTTGTAGAGAAGGAAAATATATTGAGGTGAAGTCACATTGTATAGTGTTTCTGTCATTATGTTCCAGGAAGTTCCTGATGGAAGGAAAGAGAGCCCAGGAAGGGCTTGGCAATTTGTTGGCCTCATGCCTCTGTTTGATCCACCTAGGCATGATAGTGCAGAGACGATCCGAAGGGCATTGAATCTTGGAGTCAACGTTAAAATGATAACAGGTCCATCTTCGCTACACGAGTCAGTTTGATTTTTCTTTTTTAATTTTCATTTTTTGGCTAATGATATCTGTATGCATACCGATTTGTTTTAGGTGATCAACTAGCAATAGCAAAAGAAACAGGACGCCGTCTGGGGATGGGAATCAACATGTACCCTTCATCAGCTTTACTGGGACAAAACAAGGATCCAGCAATTGATACTTTGCCAGTTGACGAACTGATTGAAAAAGCAGATGGTTTTGCTGGTGTCTTCCCTGGTACAGAATACTTCTATTCCTAGAAGCATGACATATTGCTTTGATAGAAGCAGCAATCTGGATTCCTTCATCTTCCTATTAGAGGCAACTATTTGGAACTAATAAGATGCCATGAACCATGACTTCTTATTGTGGCAAAGATATTTGGATAGAATGATAACGAAGGATTATTTTGATTGACTATATGATTTCATTCGACACAGAGCACAAGTATGAGATCGTGAAGCGCTTACAAGCCAGGAATCACATATGTGGAATGACTGGTGATGGGGTTAATGATGCCCCGGCTCTTAAGAAAGCAGACATTGGAATAGCTGTTGCTGATGCGACTGATGCAGCTCGCAGTGCTTCTGATATTGTTCTGACAGAACCAGGTCTGAGCGTTATCATAAGTGCTGTCTTGACCAGTCGAGCCATATTCCAGAGGATGAAGAATTACACGGTAAGTATCAATTTAACTCGGGCATTCTGATTGAACTATGAGTCGTTCTATAATGTGATGACACCGGGGGTTATTTTATCACATGATTACTTTTTATAAGAAATCGGAATGTTTGTATTTTCTTCTCGAGTTGTGTCATCGTTCCTATTCAACCACTATGACTGCTACAGTTAAATTTATGATATTCATTATAATGTATTTTTTCAATTTTAAATTAATTGACCTTTTCTTTTTCTCCCCCCCCTTTCATGCACAGATCTATGCAGTCTCCATCACAATCCGTATTGTGGTAAGTTGTCTATAACCTGGATATTCGCTTTTATTCCCAACAGACATTATTATCCTGACTACTAATTTAGAGTCCATTTTATGACAGCTTGGCTTCATGTTATTGGCCCTTATATGGCAATTTGATTTCCCACCATTCATGGTGCTGATTATTGCTATCCTCAATGATGGTTTGTTATCTTTCTTTTTCTTCGCCATGCACTACGCTGTGCTGTTTCATATCTGTATTCTCTATCAACTACTAATGCCTCAAAAGATTCTCTTGATGATATGTTTATATGGCTTATTGCAAATGCCAGGCACCATTATGACGATATCAAAGGATAGGGTGAAACCATCCCCACATCCAGATAGCTGGAAACTCGCAGAGATATTTACTACTGGAATTATTCTTGGCGGTTATTTGGCTATGATGACTGTTATCTTCTTTTGGGCTGCATATAAAACAGATTTCTTCCCTGTAAGAGCGTTGAAGATCTGTAAGCTTGAGAAATGTGTTGCACTTTTCTTCTTCCTTCCACCATTGACGCTTGCTGTGCTACTTTCAGCGTACATTCGGGGTTTCAAGCCTTCAGATGAAGGATGAGGATGACTTCAGAAAGCTTGCCTCAGCGATATACCTACAAGTCAGTATAATAAGTCAGGCTCTCATATTTGTTACCCGAGCTCGGAGCTGGTCTTTCGTTGAGCGTCCGGGTTTGTTACTTGCAACAGCTTTTGTTGTAGCTCAGCTGGTGAGTAGTATCATCCTTCCTCTTTTAGCGCACTCACCTCATGAACATGAAGTTAAGAGACTTGTCACTTCTCATCTGCAGATTGCTACACTGATTGCTGTCTATGCAAATTGGAGTTTTGCTGCGATTGAAGGGATTGGATGGGGTTGGGCTGGTGTTGTTTGGTTGTATAACCTCATCTTTTATTTCCCACTTGATTTTATCAAGTTTGTGATTCGATACGCCTTAAGTGGCAAGGCTTGGGATCTGCTTATTGAAAGAAAGGTATGAACTTTTCTTATAATCGAAACTTAGGCAATTCAGTATCTGAGCTGGCTCATGTTGCTTACTTTCTCCAATGAAATGCGTTTGGCAGATTGCTTTTACAAGGAAGAAGGATTTTGGAAAGGAAGAACGTGAACTTAGATGGGCCCATGCACAGAGGACCCTCCATGGGCTTCACCCACCAGACACCAAGATGTTCAGTGAGCGTACGAGTCATGCAGAACTCAATCAGATGGCTGAAGAAGCTAAGAGACGAGCTGAGATTGCTAGGTATCTTCAATATGACATGTTATTATCGCAAGTTCTTCTTTACTGATAACTTGCATGGCTAAAAACTACTGAATCAATCATGGAATCATAGGAGGATAGAGGATGCGAAAATGCTAATGTTGTCTTGGTATTTGGTTGTTTCAGACTTAGAGAGCTCCATACACTGAAAGGCCACGTAGAGTCTGTGGTTAGACTGAAGGGCCTTGACATCAATACCATTCAGCAAGCATACACTGTCTAAGATCACGCCGTTCTTTCGTGCTTGAAGGTTGCTGTGTTGTGGGCAGAGAACGGAGTAATGACTTGTAACGTAATTTTACTTAAAAAATGAATGATTATTGGTTACTCCCAGTTTTGGTGGACAATCTACTTACTGTTGTAGATATTTTATTTTAAAATAAAAAAATTGAAGGGTTGTTTTTACTTTTTATTAGTTCATTTGTCAGCAGTTATGCGTTCAAATAATAATATTAGCGTATTGCAGGGATGTAAGATTGTTCTTTTCCGTTATTAGGGTTATTAATAACTTGGATGATTGTTCATGATTTTTAATTTTTTTTTTTCACATAAAACATTCTAGAAAATTATTTGATCTTGGGTCATCCACTTGTATTGACTCTTTTTTCAATAAATGAAATTTAAGGGGACTTTTAGTAGTCCAATATCATCAGGTCACTACAGAGCAACCCGGTCAACCTATCAAAGATATTATTCTTATTAGAGAAGCGAAGAGAGTAGAATTTGGAAGGCGGTGGCTTGTGTTCATCTGGGTTTTGCAATCTTCTCCTTCCTCGCCCCAACCATGTTATCCATCTCCTTTCGTTTCTTCTCAACACAAAGGTCGGCATCGCTTCTATCTGGAATTTCTGAGCCACATCCTTACGTGTCTCCCCAGACAGAAGGGGGGAAGATCGAAAGGGCAAGTCTGCGGCTCAATGGAAGACAATGCGCAATAAAAAACAGAGATTGAAACAATGGATTCAAACATGAAGATTACAACTCATTGACGTCGATGTCTCTACTGATAATCCATTCAGGGAAAGGAAACTAAAGGAAATTCAGAGACACAACAGAAGAAAAGGATGAGAGAACGAAAGACATGGAGCTGAATCAAGAACCAATGCCAGCCGAAAGGAATCATTGACTTCATTGAAATCAAGCTCCCACTGCACCGATGAAGCGACGAGTGAAACATGCTACCCGAAATTCTCCGTCAACGTCGATGACGACGGCACGATGGCGGGTTACAGGAAATGCTGTTTCCCAGTCCCAACAAGCTATAGGTGTTGGAGACCCAATTGCGTGAGTTCAGCGGAATTCGGAATACTATTCATTAGTCTCTATTAAAATGTTAACGGCAATACAAACATACATACCGTAAAATATACGTTTCTGTTTCTTAGAATACGTATACTTGTATTGAAAAATCTTAGTTTTTTCACCCAATTAATGTTTTCGTAATATAAAAAGTATACTTTGCATTTATTGAACATGTAAGCTCTATGCATGATGCATTGCATATTAAGAGTATTTAAATTAAATGTAGTGATGTTTGATAGAATAGCCAAACTTCCTCCAAGGCGTCCGCTGGCGCGGCTTACAAGAGTTTATTACATGTTGGACAAAAAAATCGTTTATAACATAAATACTAACATTTTCCCGAGTCAAACAGAAGACAAACAAATCTCTCTCTCTCTCTCTCTCTCTCTCTCTCTGAGACACTATTACGAGAAGAAAAACTACTGGCAACTCAGGCAATGCATAGAAATTAAAAGGGCCATCAAGATGCCACTTCGCAAGGTACAGAGATCCACTCCGACCAGAATGAATGCTAACTCTTGGCTTGATAATGGCGTAATTCAAGAGCAGAGCATATACACACAGTCATGTCCCATTTTACTGAAATGGAACCGGAACCCCCTGCTTCTTATTCACAATAGCCATGGCCAAATAACGGGTACCCATGCCAATTGGAACAGAATCATCAGGTCCTTCCCAGAAGGGGGCTTCGCCATCACCCACAAGACGCCAATATCCTGATTTCAACGATTCAGCTTGTTCATCTGTGCAGTTCTGAAGCAGCGCTTCTACACGGAAATTTATCCCGAGAGAACCAAGGAATCGAGATTGAGTAATTGGCCCATGGACAGACACATCTCCTGCATAAATGTTATATCAGTTTGACCTCCTCTCAATCCCTGTTTATATTCCACCAGTCTATGATACAGTATTATTGTCTGCAGCAAAAGGAAAAGCACCTGAAGCTTCCTCAGCAGAGTGTCTGATGGAAGCAAAATCAACGTATGCACTAAGATCAGCTGATCCTGGATTATCAAGAAGGTCGACAAACTTGTGTTTTCTGATTGCCTGTACAAGTGAGATAGTCATAAAACCACCAAGATTTCTCAAAACAATAATCTGATATTTAATATCTGGATTGTGTAATTAAGGTAACTATTTTTTTGGGCCTAATAGGCCTGATATTGTAGACTAAACACTTGAAGACCTGGTGAACCCTTGTCTCCAAGATCATCTGCAGCAAACAGCAATCGAATCCACTAGCCATCAACGTGGAAGCTAAAAAACAGCAGGGCTCATTATGCCATTTGACCAATTTTACACAAGGGGTATTTAAGAACACTGATGTCAAAAAGGACTTGCAGACAAATAATTTAAGGAGGCTGAAAGATAGGTTAATAGTTAACAGAGGATTCATCAGAGTAAGCAACCCAAGTGCTGATATGTTGAAAAGTATAAGCAAGTCAAATGCTGAGATGTTAACTCCATGTGGCATTATTTTATTGGGAAACTGGACACAGAGGACCTGAGCAAAAGGATTTTTTTTTTTTTTTTCGTGAGTGTGTCAGTTGAAAAACTAGACATGTGGCCATGACCAGCCCAAAGCCAGGAGACACTAAGGGCCTGTTTAGTACAAAATGGGAATGACAAGCTTTCTTTCATAGACATGGAAAACTCTCAAGAAGACATTTCGCCATCTACCCGACACAGTAAAAACACTACCATTTTCCCTTTCCTCAATCCATATACCAAACACATTCTTGAGAGAGAGAGAGAGAGATGCTTCAAGGTTTAGCTACAGACCTGGAGACTGTCCGAGACAACTCCATTCAAGCCATAGTCAATAATTAGAGCCCCACCTCCATCAGAACTTATTCTTTCTGCAATAGTTTGAGTCAACTCCATAGCTTTGGGGCAAACTTCGATTTGATTAAGTTTTGCTATCTCCTCATTTGCAGCCCACTTAAACCTCTTAAATAGATAAAGAGTTGCAGGTGTAGGCTGCGAAGATAGAACAAAGCGAAACCTGTGTAATAATACAAGTAAATATTAACTAAGCCATGCAAAAATACAGTTTCAAGCAGAAATGTAGAATGCATGTAATACTTACGATGAATCCTCTGCGACATCAACCATTTTCTCACACCAGCCACGAGATGCTTTCTTCAGACAGGAAATCGCACAAGTTTACATAAATTTAGCATACCAATAATGGTGCGGGAAAAAAAGTCAACACAGATTTTATTTTCTGTGACAAATAATGCATGATGTAACGCAACTAAACTTATTTAGGAACTAATAAAGTGTTTGCAAAGTGTCATCTCGAACTCATTCAAAGCAAGATGACAAACAACCTTATGGGCTTACAATACGCCAATATTGATGTTCTGAACATCTCTCACATAATATGGTCATAATTCAAACAGACTGAAATTATGAGACAGAGTACCAGTCTAGCATGACTTTATCACATGGAAAAGAATCACTGCTATTCTAATTATAGTTACAAGATTGCTCTGTAATTTTTTGTTTTTCTCCTGTCATAAAAAAGGCAAACGATCATCTTAGCACCGAAAAAGACAAGAAAAGACAAACTATCATAAATCATGGAAAGAATAATGAATGAAAGAAAGCTAAAGGACAAACAGCCAAGGCACTGCATATATTGTAGGAAAAATTATACATCTCATGATATCACTGAATTAGCAGCTTAATGGATGTCTCAAAATTCAATTCTGCAAAGCAGCACAAACATGCTATCATTTATGGTTCAATTGTTCACAACAACAATATTGAAGCACCCGGGTAAAGTGATCCGCCATGAGACAAAATCAAGCAGACAAACCTGAAATTGATGAATGGGTAGAGCATCAAAGAATTCATGCGCTATGATGATTGTGGGCACTGGAGAGTAAAAACAGAGAACTTAATCAGGCGGTTGCTCTGGTAATAGATTTCTTCTGTCTACACTCTACACCATACAGTCATAGTTGCTTACATCATACTAAATAAGATAAAAAAAGCTTAAATTCCAAATTTACAATGATAACAAACTTAACCCCTAGCACAGACTGATTGGTCAGTTTATGCCATCAAGATAAACAATAGACAGCAGATGACTGATTTCATTGAAAGTTTGGAACATTATCGTAATAATTCCTAAGGTCCAAACAGAAGTACAGAACACATCTTAACAAAACCTGTAGCAGCCTAATATTCAATTTTCTTTGCCCAGCATACTGCAACGGTGTAGTTAACCTAAAGGATAATCGTACAGCCGTCAATAATCCAACCAAAAAAAAAACAACAAATTCAATCATCTCACACAGTCCATTCGGATTTACAGAAAATAATTGATACTTGAATCTGGAAAGGATTTTCAGTAGAAAACAGCTTCCTAGTAATTGTTTTTCAAGCATGAAATTAGAAACTTCATATGAATGTATCTTCAGCTGAAAACAATTCAGTAGAAAATTCTCTAGTATATAACTTCCCCTTCACCTCTTTAAAAGGTAAGTAACAACTGGCTGTAAATATTCTCTGTTTTCATCTTATAGCATGTAAATAGATTAATAACTATTAAAATAACACTGTGAAGTCCCCCCCCCCCCCCCAAAAAAAAAAAACACTGTGAATATGCAGAATGTTTGTCTCACTAATGCCCACTGGGACGTGAAAACTATATTCAGAGAAATCAAAGGAAGAAAAGAGAGAAGAGATTTCTTACAAATGCATGCACAGAACAAGAAAATAAATTGCTGAGAGAGAGGTGGGGCATACAATATGGTGACTGACTACCAATTCAAAACATGAGATTGAGGTCCTTATTTGTTTTCTCAGACTTGTTTTTCTGTTTTATAGCATGGTTTCAGTATTCATCAAGGCATAGAGGGGCAAGAAGACAAAAATAATGCTACACTACTTGAACAACAGTGTCTAAAATGCCAATGTTCATTGGGTAAACAATACGTACTTCCTGAAGGAACCTGCTCCAGTGTAGCATGCCATGATACAGGGGAACCAGCCAAAGAGCTTACAGTTCTTTTCTCAGCACTTTCAGCTTCATTATCTTGATCAATGCATTTCAAGTTTTGGTGCTGAAGCTTCTGCAGTGTTGGACTGCACTCCACCAGGTGTACATGCAATGACTGGATGAACTTCTTGAATTTGGAAGCACCCTATGTGAAGTTTTAATTTTTTTTCATTCATCATAATACTGGAGTTGCTTTGTGAATACTTAATTGACAAGGTAAAGAAATCGTCTAGAATCAAAACTTTGGCCAGAAATTGCAGAACTTCAAAAGAAACAAATGATTGTGGTATCATACACGAAGAAGGTCAGCCATAAGAGTTCCTCGCCCTGGGCCTAGCTCAATTAGATTCACTCTTTGTGGTTGTCCCATTTGCTCCCATAGACACATCACCCATACACCAATCATCTAAATTCACATAAACGAGCTTTCAGAATCCTTCCATTAGCAAACTTTATGAATAGACGCAGACACAGAAATTCAACTCGTCCTGGTTCATGACTCAAATGTGAGAAATTAAAAGTATTATAGCTAATTTACCTCACCAAACATCTGGCTTACTTCAGGAGATGTTATAAAATCGCCTTCAGCTCCAAAAACATCCCGATTGATGTAGAAACCAGCTCTAGGATTAGTTAAAACTTCTTCCATATACTCAGCTACTGAGATTGGACCTCCACGAAACTGAGAATTGAATAAAATAAGCATCTTCTGAACATATACATATCATCCACTGACCTCAGACTACCTTTTAGGCATAGTAATATATCTGAAGTTGCTTCGTAACAAATTGATCAGCACTTAATCGACCTAAAAGGCCAGGTGCAATAGAAAGATTGTTCAAACTAACTAAAAATGGACTCCAAATTACAAAAGCAACGACGGGTTCAAAAACTGTTCTGGAAAAATTAAAGGCAACGAACCTTGATGATCCCTTTGAGATGTTTGACAAGCTCGGAATCCAGAGTTGGCTCATGAGAATGCTCTGCCACACATAACAATGAAAAATGGGAGGAAAATTCCCGAGCTGATTGTGACTAAATTAAAAAAAAAAAAAAGGGATCTTAAGAAAGAAAAAAAGAAAATTTAAGTAGCTAACCAGGTGGGTTGTACAAGCCAGAACGGTCGATAGAAATTGTAGCGGCAGTGGGCGGAGACTGAGACTCATCTGCATCGTCCAACTGCTCGATGGAAGGCGCGTTAGGATTCTGGGACGACGAATGAGTAGAAAAGGGAGGCGAACGCCTCGAAGTCACCGACGGTGCCACGAGTTGCGAAGCCAAGTAGGCATTGGAGAGTCGACGATGAAATGCGAAGGATTGAGGTAGCAGTTTCCCCAGCATCGTATTGAACTGTTACTTCCACTGCAAAGCCGCGAAGGGATGGCCGAAACTTGAAGACAAGGTCATGCGATGCATTGCTCTATATTCTAATTAGGATGGACAAGCACCACCTGTTAGGTGGGGATGTAGCTCAGATGGTAGAGCGCTCGCTTAGCATGCGAGAGGTACGGGGATCGATACCCCGCATCTCCAAGTTAATTTTTTACCCTTCCTTTAAAGAATTTAAAGAATAAAATTTTAAAAAAAATAATTAAAAAAACCGTCAAAATAAAAAAAATAAAAAAAGGATTTTATTTATAATTTTTATTTTAACGGTCTTTTTTTTACTATTTTTGAAATAAGATCCAGTTTGGATAAAATAGGATTTTATTTACAATTTTTTTTATTTTGACAGTGTTTTTTTTATCATTTTTAAAAATATTTTTTTTGTCAACAATGAAATAAAAATCTAAAAATAGGGTCTTCTCCATTATTATTTAGAGAGTGTTTAGACGGAAATAAAATCATAATTTTAAAAGTAATTTTATGATATACAAAACAAATATATAAAAAAATTTGTTTTGATTTATTAAAAAAATACTTTTAAACCTACAATATTAAATAAAAATCAAGTTGCAGCCAGCTTAACTTTATGCTCATAATGCCTTCTCACTCACAATAATAGCTTATGAACAGTACAGGCTCATTTTTTGGGCTGCGTATACTTTTTTTTTAAATTTTGTATCTAGCACTTTTTCCACATGCTTCGGGTAGAATGACGCCGGCAGTCGTTAGGTGAGCGTGGAGACGGATATTGGTCGGAGACTCTCACATAACACCAAGGAGTGCTTCTAAAGCAGAACTAGCAGGTAAATTCAAGTCTTATTCTTCCCTTCACTTTTCTACATATCCCCTTCAGTATTCCTCATAGTTTTGATTTTGCCTTTTATTTTAGTGTATTTTATTGTTCTGTAATGGATTTTTCTTTTTTGGAATTCTTGACAAAATAGACCGAACGTTTATGTATTTCACTGTCAGGTGTTCATCATCCATCTTGAGAGCTTATGTTTTTGTATTGGAAGAGGTAATGAGGCATCACAAATGTTAAAATTCAAAAGTTTTGCAAGTCAGGCATTTATTTTGCTTCTTGCTACTACTGGAATTTAATTCTTATTGTTGATTTTTATTTCTGCATTTGCAGTTTCCCAGTCATCACGGAAAGAAAATGTATGCTTGAAGATGCACGTCAAGTGCTTGAGAAAATGACCAATAGAGACTCAATTGTAGTAAAGCGGAGGACACATGAGATGATAATTAATTAATGCCTGACTTGCTACTAATTAAAAGATAGATTTCAGATGCGCGCCAAGTGTCTGAGAAAAAAGGTATCCTTATTGTATGCATATATAAATGCAAGTACACACGTGCCTGTATAATTTTTTAAGTAAATATATATGTGTATGTTGATTATTGATATAAATGTATTAGCAAGTTAAGACATTGACCTCCAGGATAAATGACTGACTTTCCTGAACATAGAGATCTAAAATTATTCCTCAGAGGTAGATATGTGATGTGAAATGATAAGATATTTAGATGGTAATAACATATTAGTTGATTGGATGTCAAGTGATAACCTTAGATTGAGATCCAGAGCTTAACAACGTTCAAACTAAGCGGAGAGAGCTGCTTGAAGCTCCCCTGCATCCCAGCAAAAGAGTGCGCATACTCACTGATGGTCTAGCTTGCGATTCAAGTCTCTTCTTTGGAGCTTCTTTTGTTTGTTAAATTTTAAAGTATCCACAGTATCGTTAGGGTAAAGTTTTGATATCTACGATACAGGGGACAAACGAAGCTCTTGGGCAATATCTGCCATGCAATATGTGGAGTACATGGTCACGGTCATGTGTGTTGTTGTGGTTGGTGAATATGCACCATTATTTTGTGGTCCATGTGTTCCATAAAGTTGGTTACTGACCTTTTTACTTTTTGGAAATCCCACTCTATCAACTTAGCAGCTTTGCCATTGAATAAGAAACAAGCAAGCTGAACAATGAATTGGTTTTTACACAATGGTAAAAACTGCTCTTGGCTAGCAATCTTTTATGTTTCTGATAAATTATGCACAATCCACACGCATGATGCAATTCTGACTAAGAAATGGTGCATTTCTTTTCTTGGGTAACTTATATGGATTATATTTCACAATATATATATATATGTGAATTTAACTTTCACTCATATGTAGGTAACTCTTCAAACTGGTTGTGCACTATGGGTGTATTGTTACTTTGTCAAACTTAATATTATATCTCACGCATGTTTATATTTCCCAAGATATGCTCGATGAATAATGTTTACATCAATTGTGGTGTTTGAGTATTGTTTTGTTTCTTTTTACCTTTCTAAATTTAAGTTCTAAATTCCTACTAAGTTGGCGTATAAATATGAGCATTGCTAATAGGTTGGTAGCTGTAATATTAGCCTTTTCTCTAGAAACTTTAGAGAGAAAAAATATTTATGTTACCGTGATAAGCTTTGTGGTCATTTCTCTTCCTGTTTTTACGGGTAGTAGTTGGGTTCTTGATTATCTAATATATATTTCTAACATTATTTAGTTCCTTATTTCATGCTTATACAGATTTGCAGCAGGATTGGATATTTAAATTCAGTATGTAGTTACATCAAGGATCATAGAATTTAACAGGAAAATGATCTTCAATCTTGAGTGAGATCTTGGCCTGCACATTCCAACTCTGTCAAAGCTATGGTGGTTCATAAATTCATAAATTCAGAATTGTGATCATTATGTTTCAAATGATGTGAAGGCACGCATTAGTAGGTTTAGAAACACACTAATATGTCATTCTATTGCCCTAAGTATTAAGATAGTATTACATAACATTAGCCTCTTGGAATCCCCGCACCAAACATGCTAACATGCATGTAGATGAATGATATAAGAATCTCATGCTATTGCGAAACCTTCTAATGTTGCTTTTAACCTCAACATTTTTAAATACCAAAAAAAAAAAATCGAGAACTCATGTAGATGGGTACATGCAGACTGAATATCTAATAGAACCTGCTGACAGAAGAAGGTTGATGGGTACATACGGATCGAGTTAACACCTGAAATGGAAGCGAAAGCTAAATGAGTGGCTTAACGTCCAGTATCATACGATTATTTATTTCAGATAGCTTCCTATTTTCCATACTTTTTTAAGACTTTCCTACTTTTAGCATTTTCCTTTCTTTTTTTTAAATTTTATTTATAGAGATTGAGATTTTTTTTGGGAGTTTCATGTATATATTTCTTTTAATATTTTCGTGAGACAGGCCTTGATCAATTGAAATGTGTAAAGAATTATCTTATTTTTACTTTATTTTGGTCAAGTAATTTTTGCTATCAAATGTGGCAAGCACATTTTATATATACATATATGTTCTTGATATCATACTTGGCATCTCCGGTATATGATGTTTTTTCTATATTCTACATATTTTTCTAAAGTTCAAATGGTTGGTTAATTTATGACAATGCTACTAATTGTTCAAATCAAAATGATAATTTTTTTTTTTTGTATGTACTGCTTGTGAATAGAGGTTTCGCTAATAAAATTTGATTTTAAGCATAAAAGTATAAAGCAATTTCAATATTATTATCCATACATAATGATGCATGATAACGCATTAATGCTTTTGTAATGACATGGATTGAAATAGTAATATTGGTGATCACATATTATTTGAAGTAAACTTTCGCACGGGTAGTTGATACCAGTTGCCGCTAAAAGAAAACAGCAGAAGATGGACCAAGGGGCTTACACTTTATCTACAGACTCCAGGAAAGGCTTCTTTTCCTGTTCTTCCGCTTTGGCAGCCTTATTAGCGGGTGTGCTCTTCCCTTCGCCATCCCAAATGAAATAGACATAGAAAAGGAGAGAGTTGCCACAGAGTACAACCGAAAAGAAAGAGACAGACGCTGCTAGGCTCATAAAAGTGGAGACTTCATAAGCAAAACCAAACATGATAGAGCTTATCAAGAGCCATATGCCAATTTTAATGTAATGGCGCTGCGAGGAATTCTCAGTCGGGGACAACTTATTGTATAATCGGAACCAATATTCCAGCAAGAAGGTGCCGAAGAACACAAAAACGATGAACACTACCATTGGAATGTCGCCGTTTATGTATGCGCGGTAGATGGTCGTCGAACAGCTAATAATCATGTTGAGCAAACCAAAAACTGGGAGCACACTGCGAACTTTGATTTCGGGATCGGAATTGGTGATAGGGAGAGGAAATGAGCTCTTTTCCTCAACGATTCCCATTGTTTTTGTTTGTTTTTCTCTGAAACCTGCAACTTTGTTCTCTAGGAGAGTGACGCTGAGAGATGGTTGTGATGGTTTTGGCTACAGAACTTGTGTGGCAGTGAGCTTTCAGGATGGGTTCTGGCTGTCTTTAAGAGCACCGCGGTCACTTTGGGGTTCCGTAAGTGCCTGGAAATTGCAGCGAAACTTACTCTCAATTTCCTTCAAAACATCGAAACATCCCAGAAATTGAATTGCTCTTTTAAGTAATTTTCTTGCATTTTATATTCCGAAAGACAGAGACTTTCGGCTTCATCTGTACGCACGCGGCATGATGTCAGTAGAACCTGCCCGGATGCTTCTAGGCAATTAAGTTTCATGTGAACTCGAGGATGGCCCACTAAGAGTGTTTCCAAGTGCGAACGAGTGCCACAGGCCCAATGTGATGAGAATACTATTGATTAAAAAGGTCAAGGCGTATATGGAAATTTCTAGCACAAAGTATTTTTTAGTGCGTAACACGTAAAGTATTTTTTTATATATATTAATATCCTAAAATATATTTTTAGGTATGTCCATAACCTAAAAATATTTTTTGATATATTCAACGCTAAGACAAAAAATATTTGAGAATGTTAAATGCATTTCAAAATATTTTGACGGTTGGATGTACATGCGAAAATATTTTAGTGTGCTACTTAATCTTTAATTAAAACCTAAATGATAATAATAAACCTAGTATCACAGGAAAGTATTTTAAAAAGATTGTGTTATATTTATCAAAATTAATTAATTTAGTTAGCTTTCGTATTCTAATTCAAATTAATTAAGTAATTCTCACATTAAAAATTAAAAAAGTATTTTTTTATTTTATTTATAAGTCACTTTTAACATGTTTTATATAAATTAAAAAAAATTAAATTTTATTAACTCTCATTTAAAATTCAATAACTTTTCAACTTTATACTTATGTAATATATATTATACCTCATATAAATAAAATTAACACAATAATAAATAAAGTAATAAAATTATACATCCATATAAAAAAAATTTTCTCAGTATCCTATAAATAGAATTAAAAAATTTCTTTTCTTTTTATCATGTAAACAGGATCAGGTCGGCCAAAAAAAATAATTAACAATATTGCAAGTGACAATCGGAACTGTGCAAGTGGGAAAAATTTACCGGTGTGACCTACGCATCCCTTCAATTGATTTGGAAGATTGGATGCGATTCCTCTTCTGAGGATGAGGCAATCGCCAATTGATGCTCCTCTGGTGTAGAATTCGGACTACCCGGTTAGCGTTTGTGGGCGGAAACCACACCGCCGCTAGGTTTTGCACTCGCTATTGAGTTTCCCTTTCGAATCCTTTTGTAGGCCTTTTCTTCCACCTTATAGCAATCATCATCTCTTTTCTGCATCTCGGTTGTCCTCGTATTGGTCCACTGTCGAAAGGGCTTCGCTCGGCGGTTAATGGTTTAAGGGAGCACTATGGATTTAGGTCGCGGGTTTATTGAATCCGCGAACAAAAGTAATGTGAAACACTTGAACGGCGGTGGAATTGCTTTAATTCCGATACTGCTGTGGGAGTTATGATTCCTGCTGCACTGGTCTTCTTCATTTTGTCTCGGACAAATCTTATGGCTATGGTTCTCGTCGCGGTGCCTTTTTTGGTGTCCATCCTCAAGGAGGGATTTTCATCAGGTTCACACCATTTAATTTATTCCAGAATTGAGACCGCCACAGCTGGTTTAGTCCATGCCCAAATGCTGAATTCGCTTCCGCATGATTTGGCCGACGAAGGCCTTTTCTCAGAAAGGACAATAAGGGTGCGTTTGGTGCGAGGGATTTGGAAGGGAGGGACAAAGAAGAATTTTAATCATTTCATCTTGTTCAGTAACACACAGATTTTAAAGGGGGAGGAAAAAAAATTTTTAGAAGGATTTGAAGGGAAGGGTAATATTTTGTCTGTAACTATTACGTCAATATTTATTTTTAATATCTTTATATTATCCTAAATCTTTTTATTTTTGTCTTCAAACACTGTTCTCTCTTTTATATATAAATATAAAATTTGAAAAGATAAGATGGATAATTTAATGAATAAATTTTGAGGATTTAAATTTTGACATATATAATTATATGTCAAAATTTAAATCCTTGGAGCTTTATACCCATAAAAATTAAAAATAGATGAATATTACTTGAACTCTTTTCCAATAATATTTCATATTTTAGAGTATATTAGAATTTTGATATAAGTATTACTCAATATATTAAATGTTATTTACAATTCTATTTTATTAAACATTCTATAAAATTTGAAAAAATAATTTTAAATAAAATAAGAGTAAAATTATCTATGTCAAAATATGTTTCCCTTCCTTCTCTTCATGAACCAAACAAGGTAATATTAAAACTCCTCCCCTCTTTTTTTTTTTTATAAATTCAAACAAGGTAATATTAAAATTCTTCTACTTTCCTCCTCCTCTCCTGGCCTCCATTAAAATCCCGTCATTCCCCTTCTTCTCATTGAGCCAAACAGACCTTATTATGAACGCATGCGACGGCTTTGAGGGTGTTATTATTTTTACACTATGTTTGGCACGGGTTTTCGGAGGGGAGCAGAGGAAAATTGTTCTCCTCCCCTTATTTGGCTGGTGCAATTTTTAAAAAGGAGGGAAGTTTGGTTAAGATATTTTTTAAAAAAGAGAAGAGTTCTTCTCCCTCCTCTTCCCTTCTAGCCTCCCCTCTAAAAATGAGATTTTTTAGAGGGGGATGAGAGATAAAATTTTAAGTTTTAAAATTAGCCTAACTAAAATACTTTAATTCTTTATATACCCTTTCGATTTGTTAACCCCTAATCAGTCGTAAACATTTCTACGTAAGAGAGTTCTTTTGAACATCTAGCAAGAGGTTGTCAAGATAGTTGTCTCCAAAATTAGTGGGTATTGTTAAACTTTTTCTTCTCTTTATCTAATTCCAAGAGACTGTCGGTATTTTCTCTCACCTTCAAGATTTTTTTTCTGATTAAAATCTATCACTTACGACTTTTTATCTTGATATCCTATAAGTGTGTGACTGTGTCTTGTAAGTCAAAATTAGTGAATTGCATTATATATATAATTACATCTTAATAAAATAAAAAAGTAAAAAAAATCATTTAAATTTTATGAGGTTAAAATAGTCAATTTTTTATTAGAACAAAATAATATATTGTTAAAATTGCTCCCTCTCCTCTCTTCCAATCAATCCAAACATGAGATCAAAATCTCTCTCTCCCTTTCCCTTTCCTCCTTTTTGTAGTTACCCTGTATCTTTTTTTTTCTTTTCCTTGATTAAAATCCCTCTCCTCCATTCTTCTGTTGAACCAAACACGGTGCTGTGGATTTGACGAGGTTATGGATTCTGATTCACAGACACAAAGCTCATTTTCAGACGAGTCGTGTGATTTCGTGTTCGCATCCAGCTCTAGAGACGTGAAATTTGTGGATCGCATTCTGAGAACTGATGGCATTCTGGCTTTTCCGTTACGTCTTAACCCATCAATTTCTTTCAAACAACAATCTAATTACAGAGTAGGGTATCTTTGACAATACAGTTACATAATCGTTACGTTAAAGAAACTAAAACTGATAATCAAATGATTGGATCCTCAACTAGGAGAAAGCGTTTCCAATTGGGATCAGCTGATGAAGCTGAGAAAGTGGCGTTAAGGGGTCTTGAAGATGTGCTCCTGGAGCCACCGAAACCTGCTTCAGAGAAATCTACTTGAAGAGGTTCAATTACCTACCTGACTTAACAGGCGATTTTCTTGAAGGGTATTAAAAAAGAGTCTTCGTTGTTGTAGGCTCGACCAAAGAAAACAGAGATGTAATTGAATGGTTCCAGAAGAACTACCCAAAGAAGAACAATAATTTTGCAATTCACAATATCCAGGATAAGCCCAACACTGGTGTTTCTTCTTGGTTATTGAAACATGTGAAGGAGGAGGACTAAGTTGTAATGAAAGTAGAAGCAATGGAAGTGGAAAAGATGATAAAGAACTGAGCAATTGGATGAGCGCTTCCTAGAGTGCAAAAATGAATGGTGGCATGAAGGGAAAAAGAAGAATAATGGCCGAGCATACTGGGAATGCTTGGCGTTGCATGGAAGATTGAGGGATGAAGGAGTTGCAGTGCACCAATGATGGGGTTTACGCAGAGATAACTAGACACGAAGATACACCACGGGTCTCAAAACATTGCTTGTATACTTCTTTTTTTTTGGAGGGGCATTAAAAATGAATTAACATATTCATATATACAAAAACTCTCATGTTAAACGGATATATGACATCTTTTATTAATTCATTGAAGTTCAGTCAGTATACTTTTATGTTATGAATGTATAAATAATTCTTCGCCAAATTTTTCATCAATGTTCTTTTATAAAAGCGCAAGAAATCAAAGCTGCAAAGAAAGACTATAGTATGCTATTGCATATATATCACGGGCAATGCAAATAGTTTTGTTTTGGCTGAAGAGAAATGACATGGATCAAGGAGAAGCAAAAGATATAATAATTTGATAGAATAGTTTATTTTTGGGAGATTTTTTATCGTAACTTTAAGAAAAAATTTCTGGGAGTTGTTGCAATTTTTTAAGGATAAAGTTATTTATATTTCCGAGAAAAACAAAAATGAAATGTGAGGGGACAAACTCCTTCCTGTGGCTCCCGTGTATGCGTCTCTGTTGATGTATGAGTTTGGCTAACACAAGAAATTACAATCTCAATCTCTAGTAAATTGAAATCAAAAGCATGAATTATTTTATTCAATACCAAATACTACAATAAACATCAATAACTAATAATTAATGATATGCGAAGTATTCTACAAATAAGACTGTGAAATGTTACAGCACACTTTCAAATTGTGGCTTGTTATTAGGATCAAAGGAAGAATAGAATGACGACTTGTTTACGCATGAATATGTCTGACAGATTTTTCGTGGGGTTCTAAAATTGAGTGCAACTACGTTACCTACTATATGCCTTTTTTTCCTTCTCCTTGCGTACGTTGAAAGAGTTTATTCCTTGTTCACAATAAATGAGCAGATGAGAATGTTGGAACCATCTCCTCCATACAATAAATGGTAAAAAGTGCAGGAGTCAAATTTTGTTCAACAGACAAATCGACAATATGATTATTTTAGTATATGATACTCTGAAAAGGCTGCATTTCTAAGTAAAAGTTTATCATTGTTCAACAATAATATTCAGATAAGAAGTTGAGCTACCACTTCTGAGGGTCGCACCACGTTTCCTTCCTTCGTATGCCTATCAACGTGCTGCTGCATCATCTATAAAAGGCTCACATGTCTCACCTCAAAATCACAATCACAAGAGCATCGAAAACATTTGCAAGCCTTAGTAATTAAGATCAGTTGCTGGAAACTCCAATACCATGGCTTCTCGCATTTCATCATTCATTTTACTGCCACTTCTGCTTCTGAGTTTCTCTCCAATTACCAGCCATGTGATGGTTGAAGGGGCAAGAATTCTTCTCGAATCCTCTTTGCCAGAGCCAAAATTACCTGAGTTGCCTCCACTTCCTAAGCCCGAGGTGCCTCAAGTGCCTGAGCTGCCTAAGCCGGAATTACCCCCCGTGCCAAAAGTTGAGTTGCCACCATTTCCAAAGCCAGAAATACCTAAAGTTCCTGAAATTCCTAAGCCTGAATTACCTAAAGTTCCAGAAATTCCTAAACCAGAGATGCCAAAAGTTCCCGAAATTCCCAAACCAGAAATGCCTGAGGTGCCAAAGATGAAAGTACCAGAAATTTCTAAACAAGAGCTGCCAGAGGTGCCAAAGCCAGAAGTGCCTAAAATCCCAGAAATTCCCAAACCAGAATTGCCCAACGTTCCTGAAATTCCTAAGCCTGAGTTACCAAAAGTTCCAGAAATTCCTAAGCCAGAGATGCCTAAAGTCCCGGAAATTCCCAAGCCAGAGTTACCAAAAGTTCCAGAAATTCCTAAGCCAGAGTTACCAAAAGTTCCAGAAATCCCAAAGCCAGAGTTTCCTCAACTTCCTAAGGTTGAGATGCCACCATTGCCAAAGCCTGAAGTGCCTCAAGTTCCTGAAATTACAAAGCCCCACTAAACTGTTTGCACGGTTTACTTCATTGTGTTGGCTGGGGTGATATCGAGCAGCTGTATGCTAGCTTATACTATATGATAAGTTTGTAGTAGTTATGTGATTATATTTATTATTCTGCCAATCTCATTGGCTCTATTGAGCTCTATTTGTACTATGTCATTAAATAACACGTTTTGTTCGTTTGTTTTATTTATTCTGCCAATATTGGCTCTTTTGATTCAGAATTTGTGGTTCATCATGCAGCAGACCGCAGTCCTTGGTATAGTCAAGTTCAATTCAAAGAGTTAAATGCTGGATCAGTTTGAACTTCCCCTAATTAAGCCTACAATTTTGAAGCGTGGATTTCACCTCCTATAGCCATGCTAAATAAACAAAGTTAAAATATGCCCGTATTGTTTTTCAAAACGATTGCTGCCTGATAATGGCGACATTAATTTTTTTGTTACTTCCTTAAGATTTTTAGGCAAGCTTATCCGCAAATTTATATGACAAACAATAATATTTGTTTTTTTAAAAATAAAATTAGCTATTAATACTCTTGGAAATTACGAAATCAATGAAATTTAATCAAAGCTTGGGTTGAAACAGAAGTATATTGACTGATTAAGAGATTGATGAGTTCTTATTTGGGTTGACTTGTTTAGGTGCTTATAAACACGTTTGAAATAAAACTTTTCTGACATACTTATGTCGTATTTTGTAAGTCACAATTAAAAAATTATTTATAAATATTAATATTTCTAAATGAGCCCCTGAGACTAATCAGAGTTGAGTTATAAATCTTTTGACTTTTGACCATAAAAACTTTATTACCTTCTTTTTTTTGGGCCAACTACTTTATAATATACCTTCAAATCAAAGGACAATTTTAAACTGCTTATGGCCCAGTACAAAATTCCTTTGCAATTATCATGTGGCCCTTTTGATCTAGGTTTATGTAGATGAATATGCATTTATATCTGTGTCAATATAAAATAATGTAGACAGATACCATGCATGCACACATGTACACATGTATGTGTTTGAATTTAAATAAGTAAAATCAAATTAAAATATCAGTATGACTCATACAAAGATGATATAGAGTTGAACTAACCCGGTCACGTTTTAATAAGATCGACAATGGAACCCACCCAAACACCGGGGCTAAAAGAACTTGGTTTGTGAATTGTGATAACCATAATTAGAGTTTGATAAGAGGCAGGGTAACCGATATAATTTATATTACTTTACTTTAACCTTTACTATAAGATTTTTTTTATGTTTTCCAATATAATATTATTTATTCCAAGCATTATTTTGTTAAAATATCTTTTGCCTGGATACTTTTAACTAACTGAAAAAATATCCTAACTAATTAGTTAAGCAACATCCTCTAATTAGTACATTTCAATTGATATTAATTGTGGATGGCATAGGATTTCCTTCGAGGGGAGGATTTCCATGCCCCAAAAAAAAAAAACACTTGTGGATGGCTCATGCATGTGGACAAGACAAAACGTAGGTAGGTCCTGCCAACGTATCCCCAGGGGGTTGTTTACGGATGGCATATTATATCATAATTACGAAAAAGCTCTATATAAACTTCCAAGTGTGGGTGGTCGATTCCTTTTTTGCCCCCCGGGTGAAGTTCATCGTGCTTTGTCCTCTTATTGCACTGTTATTCCCTCTAATAATTAATTTTCTAAAATGATACCTATTTTTTTATGTTTAAACTTTAAACCCCACTAAAATATTTTTCAAAAGATTGATCAGGGAAAAATTATATGAAGCCTAATAATATGAACGGAGAAAGGTTGATTTGATATAAAAAAATAAAAATAAAAAGATGCAAAGATAAATTTATACAGAATTTGAGAGGATTTAATTATTTTAAAAAGGCTACACTAGCTTGTGAGTTTGGCTCTGTTCAAATAATATTTAGGTGAGAAGTTAAGCTAACAAATTAACACGAGGTGGCGTTGAACCAACTCATCCTTCATAGCTATCCAAGCGTGCTGCTCCTTCATCTATAAAAGGTCCTCATATATCATTCCAAAATCATAATCATAAGTATAGCAAATCCCCAAAACCAATCGGAGTAACAAGTTGGAAAACCGATTACTATGGCTTCCCACAGTTTTTCTTCATTCACTCTATTATTACCCCTTCTGCTTTTGAGTTTCTCTTCAATAACCAGCCATGTAAAGGTTGAAGGGGTGAGAATTCTTCTTGAATCATCCTTGCCAAAGCCAAACTTACCTGAGTTGCCTCCTCTTCCTAAGCCAGAGTTACCCCATGTGCCTAAGGTTGAGTTACCACCATTTCCAAAGCCAGAAATACCTAAAGTTCCAGAAATTCCCAAGCCAAAGGTTCCTGAAATCCCTAAACCAGAAATGCCTAAAGTTCCTGAAATTCCCAAACCCGAGTTGCCTGCGGTGCCCAAGATAAAAGTACCAGAAATTTCTAAACAAGAGTTGCCCGAGATGCCAAAGCCAGAAGTGCCCAAAATCCCAGAAATTCCTAAACCAGAATTGCCCAAGGTTCCTGAAATTCCTAAGCCTGCCTTACCAAAAGTCCCAGAGATTCCAAAACCAGAGATACCTAAAGTCCCAGAAGTTCCTAAGCCCGAGATGTCTAAAGTACCAGAAATTCCAAAGCCTGAGTTACCAAAATTCCCAGAAATTCCTAAGCCAGAGATGCCTAAAGTTCCGGAAATTCCAAAGCCGGAGTTGCCTCATCAACTTCCCAAGGTGGAGCTGCCACCATTGCCAAAGCCTGAGTTTCCTGCTGTGCCAAAGCTAGAAGTTCCTGAGATTCCGAAACCCCACTAAACCATTATTTCTTAAACAAGCACATTACTTATTCCCTTCCCTATATAGCTTGTATTGTCTGACGTAATAAATGGGTTTATACTGTTCTTGTGTGTCATTATTTATTAATATCTCTTCAGTGTAATTTGTTGTTACATCTTCCCACAGTGGTGATGTTGTAGTTTGTCATCATTATTTGATGAGTTCGGTTGAGTCAATGTTATTACTTGAGCTTCTTGTTGCTTGTCCACGTATTACTGGTTTAGTTTATACTGTATACCTGTAAAGACGAAAGAGGATACACACAGATGGATTTTGAATAGATGATTGTGGGTACATTGCCAAAAATCGTATCATAAATTATCTATGCATCGGTCCATTACTAAAAATTACGAAATCGAAATATCTCTAATTTTGTTTAACATTGGCAAAAAGTTCTTCCACATGAAACCGGATTAGTTTAATAAACGCCACCATCACGCTTGTTGGGAACTCCAATCGCTGGAGTTTTATATGCATCACCTTTCGGGGACAATCCTATTTGATAAACTTTTGGAAAGTCAGAATCTAGTTTGGCATTTGATGAATGGTTTTTCTTCTATCTGTATCTCCTTCCCCTGCTCGTTTCCATCTTTAGATTTTCTTCTTAAATAGCAGTAGAAGACAATTCCTTCTTTTGTGATTCTCTTTGGGCAGACGCGCCCGTAAAAATGCAACATCCATTAAGAACCGACCAGTCACGCCCGCAAAATAAGGATTACTGTACACTAATACAAATGTGGGGACCTTATCCATGATAAATTTTAAGCCAACAAAAAAAAATAGCAACACGCTTCTAATGCTCCATCTATAATAAGGATTTCTATATTTGATTGATTAAAAAAAACCGCGCAATTAATAAGGAAAGCAAAGAGCCTCTTAGTTTCATAAAAGATATGCTCAAATTAACAACAACGGAGGCATGGGAAAGATAATGGTAGAAAGTACAACTAGAGTTACGTTACTGTTAATGGCTACCTTGGCTATTACTGTTCCATGCCTCGTCGACGCTAACATCGGAGAATTCGATTATTATCTCCGAGGAAAAGCTAAGGAGGCCCGGAGAGTTGCTCTTGAAGCATATGAACCAAACCCTTTGAACGTCACTTCAGAGCTCAATATGCACGTTCATCTGTACGTAAGCTCTTGTACGTAATTGGTTTTGAATAGGAAACTTTAGGTTTTCTTTAGTTTTCACAATAACACGTAATAAATGGGTGATGCAGAGCGATGAATGAGGCCAACATGTCCACCAATACCAGAGGGAGGGACCTGGGGGAGAGGAAACGCAAAGGACATTGCCTGACTACCAACCCAATCGACCGATGCTGGAGATGCGACAAAGACTGGGAGAAAAATCGCTTCAATTTAGCCAAATGTGCGATGGGTTTCGGCCGCAAGACCACGGGCGGGCTGGGTGGCAAGATCTACGTCGTGACAGATTCTTCCGACGACGACGTAGCTAACCCGAAACCCGGAACTCTGAGGTACGGGGCAATTCAGAAGGAGCCATTGTGGATCATATTCGCATACAGCATGGTGATCAAGTTGAAACAGGAGTTGCTGGTGAATTCCGACAAGACAATCGACGGACGTGGAGCTAATGTTCAGATAAAGAGCGGCGGCGGCCTCACTCTACAATTCGTCAACAACGTCATCATCCACAACCTTCGCATTCGCAATATCAAAGCTAAGAAGGGTGGTCTGGTAAGGGATGCCCCCGACCATGTCGGGCTGAGAACTAGAAGCGACGGTGACGCCATCAGCCTCTTCGGTTCCACCAACGTCTGGATCGATCACATTTCAATGTCCAACGCCGACGATGGGCTGGTCGACGCCATCATGGGTTCTACCGCCATTACAATATCAAATTGCCACATGACCAGGCACAACGACGTACGTAACTAATTGCTCGCTTCAATGACATGATAAATTAAGCAAATGAATTCATAAGCAAGTAAAAGAAATGAATGCAGGTGATGCTGTTTGGAGCCGGAGACGTGTATAAACAGGACCAGGTGATGCAGGTAACGGTGGCTTTCAACCACTTCGGGAACGGATTGATACAGAGGATGCCCAGATGCAGACATGGATGGTTCCATGTGGTGAACAACGACTACCATAACTGGATAATGTACGCCATCGGAGGAACGGCGAATCCGACCATACTCAGCCAAGGAAACCGA
This sequence comes from Neltuma alba, assembly GCF_004799145.2. Lineage (NCBI taxonomy): Eukaryota > Viridiplantae > Streptophyta > Magnoliopsida > Fabales > Fabaceae > Neltuma > Neltuma alba. The sequence continues at coordinate 2,098 of NW_021634370.1, read as the reverse complement.
TTCAGTGCTCCGAACAACGTAGCAGCGAAGCAGGTTACCAACAGAGTGAGTGCGCCAGAATCGGAGTGGCAAAACTGGCCGTGGCAGTCGGAGAATGACGAGTTTGTAAACGGAGCTTTTTTCGTACCATCGGGAAAACCTATAACCACATCTATAACCCAGAGGGAGGATTTGATACCACCCAGACCAGGGATCGAAGCTCCCGAACTTGCTCGCTTTTCGGGTCAGATCAAGTGCAAGGTCGGCAAGCCTTGTTAGCATCTTTAATTTGTTTTAAGAGAATGAATTGAAACAGATTAGATTAATCCTCTAGCTAGGGCCAATCGGAGCTTTAGACTCATCACTCGTCAGTGTTCATTGCGTAGTTGAAGTTTTTATTTTGAAAAGCTCCATCTGTTTTATTTATTTATGAAATAATTTATTTATTTTATTTACATTGACGTAACCATGTTGTAATTCTAGCATGTATTTCCACGCCCCTTGTTGTACGCTGCAGGTCAACTTCGTTATTCTTATTTGAAATTAATTGTAGACTCTTTTTGGTGTAAAAATTTCTTATTGATTTGAAAATTTCCCCCAGTTGTGCGCGTATTCGATCCAATTTAATGAGTGGGACCAAATACAATATTTACGTGTGTATTGTTCAAGCGTATTTACAAATTATATGATTGAAGATAATTCTTTCCAAAAAGTTCTTTCTTCAATCAATATCGTCATTATGTGTTGGTAAAAAAAAAATGGATTTTTATTGTTATGTAAAAAAGATGAATTTTATTACGGGCCAAAAAAGATGAATTTTATTGTCAACATCATTAAAATCAAATATAAGATTTGTTTGTTACCATTTTATGTTGGTGTGAGTGGTACATATGGACCGTTAAAATTAGGAGTGAATTGGAAGAGATGTTTTTTTTTTTTTTTAAATCTAACACATATCCACCTATAGGTAAAAAAATTGAAGGTTAATTATATACAGGAAAAATTGGCCCTATAAAGTCAAGAAGCCGAGTAATTATTATATGAAGTTAATTTTACTGTGCATTTTTTTCTCTCCCATATTACGTAGTGTTTGAGTTTTCTAAAGGAAGATAAAAATCACATAATTTGCATATATAGTTGAATGATTTTAAGGAGTCCATTTTTTCATACGTATGCTGTGACCTTTTTTTTTTTTTTTTTAAATCCCCTTAGAGTCCGTGCTCCAAAGACTTATCATCATTCCTGTTGGTAGCATCATATCTAAACATATATTCCTTGTAACTTCTCTAATTAACGCTCTCCTGTAATCAAGGGACCTTCCATCAGCAAGTTTGACAGAAAGACAAGAGGATATATATGTGTGTTCAACATCGAACAGCACAGAATTAACGGACACTACTATTATTTTTGAAGCACTTGATGATATTAATATTAAAACTTTTTCTGACATTGCATGAAACTGCAATCTCCGCTGATCAAAACTTCAAAACTGGAATATAATGAACCAAAACTTCAGAACTGGAATGAACAAAAAGTATATTTGAAAGGGAGATCGGATTGAATATGTGTGTGAGTGTGGTAGTTGGGCCTGATAGAAGCACGTATTTGCTATATTCCAGCCAGTATACTTGGCAATTTGGAAAGTAGAACAGATAGTTAGACGATACCAGTCTCTCAGGTTGCCGACAACTAAAAACTACATCAATATCCAACTGAAAATAACAGGATTACAGATTAAATGTTTTCTATTATTGCATTATATTATAGGCACCGTCGGACCCGAATCTACCTTCAAGGGTAGGGAAACGATGATTCTGATTATTAAGGAACTCAGAGACCAGCAGCAAAACGCTTAGGCCGACCATTTCATATGCCTTTCATCTATTTTCATGCATGTTTTAGACTTATGATGAACGATATTTCATGTATACATAGAATAAATTTCTAAATTAATTTAACAGGTATTTCTTATAAGCCATAGCATCTGTAACGTTTTCTCATGGACCAAGGTGGGTCCAGGTGGACTCTGTAGGTGATAAATCTCTCTCTACTTGGACTGTCTTGGACCGCCGAGAGAATCTTGGAGTCTTGGAGTCTGATAAAGAAATAGCCACTACTT